>NW_027097917.1:0-60000 GCF_019320115.1 Miscanthus floridulus | reverse complement strand
AAGGAACCCGGGGTCTGTATGAAGTGGTCATACATCTAGATGCCACTACTGATCCAAGGGCTAAGACAACCTGGGAATGACATCGATGTGTTTCTGGAACCAGTGATCGCTGAACTAGTGGAGATGTTTGAAAAGGGTGTGCCGGATATTTGGGACAAGTACAAAAATGAACATGTCACGATCAAGGGAGTACCTATCGCTATAATCACCGGTGATTGATCCCACCCACCCACGAACTCTCACATTTGTTGGGCAACTAGAAATCTATATTCCGGTGTGGCATTGGTCTCAAAATTATTCTTAGGCTTGCATGTGCCACGGATGATGGAAACACCAAGTTTGGGATTTTCTAGAGATGGTTTGCTACTTTCTGAGGTTTAATTGAATTTTCGCGCGACGACACTGATTAATTATAGGTTGAACTGAGTCTATCCACGAAAAGATCCGAAATGGTGCCAAACTTTTACATAGGGTCTCATGTGCCCTAGGGATCATAATTTTGTTTAGGTCAATGGAAAAATCTAGTGGGTCGAAGATGTAATTCACCCTCTTTTGTCTCATTTAGCACAGAGAAAAATATAATAATAAAAAATGAACAGAAAAAACTAAGATCTTGTGTGGGGCCTTAATTTTGGTATACATGTTTGCCAAAAAAAATTTTAAGCCATTTTGACATAGGCGGAGTATACATGCTTCACAGAGGTACATGAGCCCTTTCATCGAACCATGACTATACACATAGGTTATCAAGGTTTGTGTGGTTCATATGCATTCCGGTGTCGTATTGGTCTCAAACTTTTTCTTAGGCTTGCACATGCCATGGGTGAAGGAAACACCAAGTTTGGGATTTTCTAGAGATGGTTTGCTACTCTCTGAGGTTTAATTGAATTTTCGCGCGACGACACCGATTAATTATAGGTTGAACTGAGTCTACCCACGAAAAGACCTGGAATGGTGCCAAACTTTTACACAGGGAGGTTGCGAGGGCAGCTGAGCGGAACGGAGAAGGACGAGGCACGATGTCGAGCGCGCCATAGAGGGCATGCCGCAAAGAGGGAGAGGGGAGTGTTTAGGGTTTTCTGTTTTCATTTATATATTGAAGATGGTAGTGGGCTTGTGTGGGCGAGCGGGCTGGGCCTGATTTACCGAGGCAGTTGCGTTACAATGCCCGCCACGGTTAATGGTTTACCGAGGCGGTTATTTTATAATGCCTGCCTTAGTTAATACTTATTAACTGAGGCGGTTATATTACAATGCCCGCCTTGGTTAATGTATTAACCAAGGCGGTTGCTGGCCCTGCTGCCCTGCCTCGAATAACCGATACGGGCAACCGGGCCACCCGCCTCCTAGGCCATTTTGAAAACGCTGCACAAAAGATTTTGTGTAGTAGTGCCACTACTACAGAATGGACTTGTTGTCCCGGGCGATAACGGCCTTTAGTCCCGGTTACCGCGTCGGGATAACGATCCCGGGACTAAAGGTGGAACCTTCAGTCCCAGGTCATCGAGCCAGGATTAAAGAGGGACCTTTAGTCCCGGTTAGTGTTACCAACCGGGACTAAAGGCCCTCCAGCCAAGCAAACCTGGCGCACCCTTTAGTCCCGGTTGGTAACCCCAACCGGGACTAAAGGTTCCTTTTCTTTTCTTTTTTTGTTTAATTTGTTTTCAGTTCAGTTACACATATTTGTTTAATATATAATATGTTTTTATGTACTGTATTCTACGCTGCTAATATAAATACACGCACGCATATAATTACATCTAATTCTCATCTCGAGCATTATTATATTCGAATAAAGTATGAAACTATATATTATAGATATATATGTATATATATAACACTTTCATAATCTTGTTCTCAAAAATAACGATATCAATAAACATTTAATTTACATCATTAGTTCCTTAGATCAAAGTAGAACTCGCCATTGGGATTTAGCACTTTTTCTAGAAGATATCCTGCTATTGACTCTTGAACTGCTTTCAGATGGTCTTTTTACATGACCCTTCATTTCAACCATTCAGTCTTGCATTTGAAATAAAAGGAAAAGTATTAATACATATATATATATATATATATATTCATTTAAAAATAAATAAAAAATGGATATATACGTACTCTGAGGACATCTTCAGGAGTTCTTCTTATGTATGCAGTGATAAATTCACAAACATAGTATCCACACAAGTTATACCTGGTTCCTGCCGCAAACACCGACTATGCGAGAAGAAGATTATTCTCATCATCTCACACGTAAATTGAAGTACGATATAGTAATTAAACACGTGGGGAAGTATATATAGTACTACTTACTGGTATTTCAACTACATTAAGTGGTTCCTTGCAATCCTTGCGGTGTTGCCGAATAAACTCTTTTCCAAACCCTGTGCGACCAATAATGTACGATCGTTAATAAATTATGGTAAAGTCTATTCAATAATAGTTGTGCACGAGAGATCGAAATTACCCCTAGATAATGTCTATCATATCTTGGTATAGTGCTCGCTCTTTTCTCAATGAGTCCAAGATTACTAACTGACTTGAGTTTAACTCAATGACAATGAGTATCCAGTGAAACCTGCATTGGTTTATACACACACGTACATGCATATAAGTTGTATTGATATTACATAAAATGTGTAGACTACATTATTATTAACACTTACTCAAAGTTGTACGGGAAAAGTATTGTTGTCTTGTCGTGCTGCTTTACGAAGAACTTCATGATATTCGTCTGTGCTTCAGATACCCAGTGGTCCTTGACAATAATATCGGTTTTGAATACGATATAAGGATCAATGAAGCCAACACTGGTGTCTTGTATTCTTTGGAGCTCTGACATCTGAATCTGTATATAAATATAAGTTACATGTGAGAATAATTATATACACGTACGCATGGAAGTGAGTTTATTAAATAAAAGTAAGAATCACTTACAAACAAAAGGAGCTAATGATTGATTTGTCCAGAGCGTCCAAGTGGAATAGTTGATGCAATTCTTCGAAACTAATATGTAAGATGTCATCTCCACGGAAGTAATGATGGTCTCTAAATCTGACAAAGATCCACTGCTCACCCCTACCACACGCCTGCATGTACCACTTGTTGAGCAAGTACATTTGCGTACCCAATTCATTCAGAGCCGCAGGGTTGTACAGACTTTTGCCAAATTTATAAGTCTTCCAGGTATCAACTTCCAGGTTCTGGATTGGAGCTTTGCCCATCACTTGATCCAATGTTAAACCAGTTTGTTCAAAAAAATCATTAAGGTCTTGAACCGACACTTCTCCAGAGTTGTCTGGTCGATAGACTTCTATGTTGGAACCATATTGATTAGCAACAACAAGATTTTGCATTGGTTGCTTCTATTGTCCGAGCTGTGGGACATCCTTCCCTGATGCTCTTTTCCTTTTCTTATGTGCATCATGTGACTTCACGAGGGAACGGTCATAGTCTGATAGTGGCGGTGGCTTACGAACTTCGTGCATCTTTTTCTTGTGAGCTTTGACCTTCTGCCTCAGCTGATCTCGTGGTATGTAAAAGTATGACTTCTCCTTAAGCTTCGCTTGTCTCTGCTTTTGGATATCTATAAAACAATCTTTCACTTTTTTGCCTTCTTCAGCTGCTATTTGCTCATCAGTCTTTTCAGGAAGTATTTCTTGAGAAATAACTCTTTTTTTTTGTCTTCTTTGCCGCCGGGACCTTAGACGTCTTTGTAGTGTGTCGCTGTGGAGGTGGTGGGGGCGGTGTTGGAGACCGGCGTGGAGGCGATGAGGCCAGTGTTGGAGTCCGGCGTGGAGGCGTTGGAGATCGTTGTGGAGGCGGTGGGGCTGGTGTAGGAGTTGGAGATCGTTGTGGAGGCGATGGGGCCGGTGTAGGAGTTGGAGATCGCCGTGGGGATGAAGTCGTCTCGCCCCCCCGCGACGCTGTGATGAGATGGGTAATGAATGATTGGGCTAGGCTAGGGGGAGACCCTGCTACAAAAACAAGTTGTGGTCAATTATTTTTGAAGCCAATATAAAATTAATGGAAAAATAATATTTCATTCACTATCATTCGTACCTAGGGTGAGGTAGGGGAAGCGGTGGCGCCTTAGGAATGATGATGAAGCATTTGCGCCATTGAATAAATGTCTTCTCTGCTTCTCCTAGTGTATTCTCCCCATCACTGCCTTCAATGTCAAGAGGAACATTGTTGTAACCTTTGAGCACTCTATCGACCGAGACGCTAGCATATCCAGGTTGAATAACTGACCCATGGATTCTTGGTGTCTTCGTTCGGTCTATTAGAGATACAACCCCGACAGCCACCATGATTGATGCATTATTACCATCTGGAATGTGCAGCTCACATGTTGTTAGAGGCTCGGTAATGTCATCAACAGGGAAGCGCAACCCAGCATCACCTTGAATAACTGACAGCTCCATGGAAGCACAACTGCTTTTCATCTTACCAATGGGGCTAATGGTGACTCCCGGCATCGATTGCATTTGACTCATTGCTAGCTGCACTTGCCTCTTGATCTCCTCCTGCATTCTTGCCTCAAGAGATTTTTCTCGTTCACGTGATTCAAGCAATGCTTGTCGTGACTCATTAACAAATTGCTCCAATACACAGGATTCGGTCTGCCTCCTCATCCTTCTTTCTCTGGTGGCTTCTGTAGGTATCCCTGTCTGCTGGGAATGCTTGTAGCCACGGAACCACCCCATAGCCTCTTGTTCGACCACCGTGTTCAGGATTCTCTAGGGCATATGTCAATTCATCCTTTTCTCTAGTTGGGCTTGAAAACACCACTATCAGCTTCTTCCCTAGCACGAGCTAGTCTCTGTGTTGCTCTCTCAATTTTTTGGCCGAAAATTAGCTTACCAGTGTCTGGGTCTAGGCTTCCCCCATGAGCGTAGAACTAATTCTTCGCGCGTTGAGGCCTAGTTCTTCTCTATTGTTTCAGGTATGATTCCCTTGGCAATAATCTCTACTTCTAGGTTCTGCCACTTGGGAATAGCACTCCTATAACCACCTGATCCCATGCGATGATGGTATTGCTTCTATCGGGCATTCTGCTGATTCCTCATCACACGTTCCTCACTCTCTTGAGATGTCTTGTATTGTATGAAGTCATCCCAATGGGACTCCAACTTGACAAACGCCTTAGCATTGAAATTTGGCGTTTCATTCTTCAAGATAAACTTTTTATACAATGTCTTCTTCCAACTCTGGAACAATGTTGCCATCTTCTTCATTGTCCAATCCCTTCACTAGCTTCCTTCAAAGCATCATCTGCTTGTAATGTGAAATGCTGAGTGATATCTCTCCAAGCTAGGTTCCTTGTCACGATCAGATACAAAACTAACATTAGGAGCAGGATATCTTTTGCTTCCATTCACGAGCACTAACTAGGATCCTATCCCTTACAATGAACCCACATTGATTGACATATGTCTGAGCATGTGGTCCCATTGGTTTGCCGGTGTCGGTGTCGAATTCTGATATTATGAAACGACCCTCTAATGGCTTTTTTGGCCCTCGGACTTTCCTACTCTTGCCAGTGGTTGATGTAGATCCAGAGACCGGCTACATGAGTAGAAACACAACGATTAACAACAAATATACGTACGCATGCATCTATAAGAGATGATAGATAATCGAATATACCTCGCCAGTATTTTCTTGCGCTGACAATTTGTTGATCTTCAACCACTGGCATATTCAGGATATCATCATAATCAGCAAAGTACTGACTCATGTCATCCACATTGGTGCCGGCTGTTGATAATATTCGCTATTATGTCATCATTCAAGTTATCATCCGGAGCAGCCATTTGTATCTTCAAGATAACACATAGATAGAATTACTATGGCACATAACATAAGTACATGTGAAAACTACATATAGAATTACTAAATCCAATTAAATATAATAACACATAATATTTCATAAGGATAAACAATAATAAGGTATAGGCTTTGGAATCGAATAAAAAATACTTTCGATCAAAAAACATAGAAATAAGTACATGTATATATACATATAGAATGATACAATTTTCTCTCTCTCTCTCTCTCAACACATAGAATAAGTGCATATGTATATATCTCTAGATATGCATGTGATAACACATAGAATGTCTCTCTAGATACAATTTAATTTCTCTCTCTCTCAACACATGGAAATAATTAAGTACATGTATATATACACATAGAAATAATTAAGTACATATATATATGTATACATATAGAATCTCTAGATAGAATTAATTACTAAATCTAATTAAACCTAACATATATACATAGATAGAATTTTACTAAATCAAAATTAAATCTAACACATATAGAGAGAGAGATAGAATAATAATTACTAAATATATCAAAAACTATAATAAAAACTATCTAAAAAACTATCTAAATAAAGTACTAATTAAATTTTAATACATTTAAATCTAATTAGCATATATCAAAAACTATCTAAAAACTAAGAATAAACTACTAATTAAATTTTAATACATTTAAATCTAACATATATATCAAACACTACCTAAAAACTATCTAAAAAACTATCTAAAAAGTATCTAAAAAACTATCTAAAACAGGCTATGGATGCATGGCCAAGCATGCATGGCGGCTGGGCGTGCTGGCCGGCCACACGGGGCCGAGCAGAGCCGCGCGAGGACGACGTACGGCGGAGACTCGACGGCCGCCGGGCGGGGCTCGACGACGACGGCGGCGCGGGCGCGGCAGAGACGACGATCGAGGCCGAGCGGGGGTAGACCACGACGGCGGCGCGCGCGGGTGTGGTAGAGACAACGAGATCGATTGTAGATCGAAAAGTAGAAGATGAACCGGTCGATATATATAGGCCGGGACCCTTTAGTCCCGGCTGGTAACACCAACCGGGACTAAAGATCTTGATGAGCTGCTCAAATGAGATACTAAATGACCTCAGATGAAAAATCTCTGAATACCAAGTTTGATCATCTCAGCAAGATCTACAATTGTTACATAGCTCATTTTTCTATTTGAGAAAGTTTTATCAAACACTAGTCACAAATTCTTAAATCTCATATAGACTTTCTAAAACTGTGTCACACACTTGTGAAATTTGAACTACATTTTGTTCAAACTTTCTCAAATGAAAAAATAGCCTATATAAGGATTGTATATCCTGATGAGCTGAACAAACTTGGTATTCAAAACTTTTCAATTGGAGACAATCTAGGGTTCCAAAAACTAGTTGTAGGCGTCAAATTTAAAAATCACAAATTTGAACTGTCCAAACTATCTCAAATGGAAAGTTAACCAAAACAACAATTGTAGATCTTGATGATTTTAACAAACTTGGTACTCAAAACTTTTCAATTTGAAGTCATTTAGAGTTTCTTTAGTCCCGGCTGGTAAGTCGAACCGGGACTAAAGGTCCAACCCTTTAGTCCCGGCTCGGCTTACCAGCCAGGACTAAAGGATCTTTAGTCCCGGTTGGTGTTACCAGCCAGGACTAAAGGTATTTTTGGACGGGCAATTCCGCCCACCCTTTAGTCCCGGTTCCTGGCCTGGGCTGGGACTGAAGGCCTGAAATTTTTGCAGCCCGCCAAAGTGTTGTTTTTTCATTTAGTATTGTAGATCTTGATGAGCTGTTCAAATGAGATACTAAATGACCTCAGATGAAAAATCTCTGAATACCAAATTTGATCATCTCAGCAAGATCTACAATTGTTACATAGCTCATTTTCCCGTTTGAGAAAGTTTTATCAAACACTAGTCACAAATTCTTGAATCTCATATAGACTTTCTAAAACTATGTCACACACTTGTGAAATTTGAACTAAATTTTATTCAAACTTTCTCAAATGAAAAAATAGCCTATATAAGGATTGTAGATCTTGAAGAGCTGAACAAACTTGGTATTCAAAACTTTTCAATTGGAGACAATCTAGGGTCCGAAAACTAGTTTGTAGGCGTTGAAATTTAAAAATCACAAATTTGAACCATCCAAACTATCTCAAATGGAAAGTTGACCAAAACAACAATTGTAGATCTTGATGATTTTAACAAACTTGGTATTCAAACCTTTTCAATTTGAAGTCATTTAGAGTTCATAATACTAGAGTCAAAGTGTTGTTTTTTCATTTGACCAAATTTGACTTGGTCAAACTTGCTCAAATGAGACACTAAATGACCTCAGATGAAAAATCTCTGAATACCAAGTTTGATCATCTCAGCAAGATCTACAATTGTTACATAGCTCATTTTCCCATTTGAGAAAGTTTTATCAAACACTAGTCATAAATTCTTGAATCTCATATAGACTTTCTAAAACTATGTCACATACTTGTGAAATTCGAACTACATTTTGTTCAAACTTTCTCAAATGAAAAAATGGAATATATAAGGATTGTAGATCTTGAAGAGATGAACAAACTTGGTATTCAAAACTTTTCAATTGGAGACAATCTAGGGTTCCGAAAACTAGTTTGTAGGCGTCGAAATTTAAAAATCACAAATTTGAACCGTCCAAACTATCTCAAATGGAAAGTTGACCAAAACAACAATTGTATATCTTGCTAATTTTAACAAACTTGGTATTCAAAACTTTTCAATTTGAAGCCATTTAGAGTTCATAATACTAGAGTTAAAGTGTTGTTTTTTCATTTGACCAAATTTGACTTGGTCAAACTTGCTCAAATGAGACACTAAATGACCTCAGATGAAAAATCTCTGAATACCAAGTTTGATCATCTCATCAAGATCTACAATTGTTACATAGCTCATTTTCCCATTTAAGAAAGTTTTATCAAACACTAGTCACAAATTCTTGAATCTCATAGACTTTCTAAAACTATGTCACACACTTGTGAAATTTGAACTGCATTTTATTTAAACTTTCTTAAATAAA
Source organism: Miscanthus floridulus (assembly GCF_019320115.1). Lineage (NCBI taxonomy): Eukaryota > Viridiplantae > Streptophyta > Magnoliopsida > Poales > Poaceae > Miscanthus > Miscanthus floridulus. The sequence continues at coordinate 51,113 of NW_027097917.1, read as the reverse complement.
AAAATGGCCTATATAAGGATTGTAGATCTTGAAGAGCTGAACAAACTTGGTATTCAAAACTTTTCAATTGAAGACAATCTAGGGTCCGAAAACTAGTTTATAGGCGTCGAAATTTAAAAATTACAAATTTGAACCATCCAAACTATCTCAAATAGAAAGTTGACCAAAACAACAATTGTAGATATTGATGATTTTAACAAACTTGATATTCAAAACTTTTCAATTTGAAGTCATTTAGAGTTCATAATACTAGAGTCAAAGTGTTATTTTTTTATTTGACCAAATTTGACTTGGTCAAACTTGCTCAAATGAGACACTAAATGACCTCAGATGAAAAATCTCTGAATACCAAGTTTGATCATCTCAGCAAGATCTACAATTGTTACATAGCTCATTTTCCCATTTGAGAAAGTTTTATCAAACACTAGTCACAAATTCTTGAATCTCATATAGACTTTCTAAAACTATGTCACACACTTATCAAATTTGAACTACATTTTGTTCAAACTTTCTCAAATGAAAAATGGACTATATAAGGATTGTAGATCTTGAAGAGCTGAACAAACTTGGTATTCAAAACTTTTCAATTGGAGACAATCTAGGGTTCCGAAAACTAGTTTGTAGGCGTCGAAATTTAAAAATCACAAATTTGAACCGTCCAAACTATCTCAAATGGAAAGTTGACCAAAACAACAATTGTATATCTTGATGATTTTAACAAACTTGGTATTCAAACCTTTTCAATTTGAAGTCATTTAGAGTTCATAATACTAGAGTCAAAGTGTTGTTTTTTTCATTTGACCAAATTTGACTTGGTCAAACTTGCTCAAATGAGACACTAAATGACCTCAGATGAAAAATCTCTGAATACCAAGTTTGATCATCTCAGCAAGATCTACAATTGTTACATAGCTCATTTTCCCATTTGAGAAAGTTTTATCAAACACTAGTCATAAATTCTTGAATCTCATATAGACTTTCTAAAACTATGTCACATACTTGTGAAATTCGAACTACATTTTGTTCAAACTTTCTCAAATGAAAAAATGGAATATATAAGGATTGTAGATCTTGAAGAGATGAACAAACTTGGTATTCAAAACTTTTCAATTGGAGACAATCTAGGGTTCCGAAAACTAGTTTGTAGGCGTCGAAATTTAAAAATCACAAATTTGAACCGTCCAAACTATCTCAAATGGAAAGTTGACCAAAACAACAATTGTATATCTTGCTAATTTTAACAAACTTGGTATTCAAAACTTTTCAATTTGAAGCCATTTAGAGTTCATAATACTAGAGTTAAAGTGTTGTTTTTTCATTTGACCAAATTTGACTTGGTCAAACTTGCTCAAATGAGACACTAAATGACCTCAGATGAAAAATCTCTGAATACCAAGTTTGATCATCTCATCAAGATCTACAATTGTTACATAGCTCATTTTCCCATTTAAGAAAGTTTTATCAAACACTAGTCACAAATTCTTGAATCTCATATAGACTTTCTAAAACTTTGTCACACACTTGTGAAATTTGAACTACATTTTATTCAAACTTTCTCAAATGAAAAAATGGCCTATATAAGGATTGTAGATCTTGAAGATCTGAACAAACTTGGTATTCAAAACTTTTCAATTGGAGCCAATCTAGGGTTCTGAAAACTAGTTTGTAGGCGTCGAAATTTAAAAATCACAAATTTGAACCGTCCAAACTATCTCAAATGGAAAGTTGACCAAAACAATAATTGTATCATGCGAGCACAACAGTGAATTTTTTCTTGACGTATGACCCTTGGTTATGATCTTGTCGTAACCATGGAGTGTCTTCATCATTTAACATGATGCTTGGATCTTTCTTCACTATGAAGGGTGGAATTCGGACATTTCTTTCATAATCTTCTGACATGTCTGACTTGTCTTCAATTCCCACTATATTTATTTTCCCAGAAAGAACTATGTGGTGCTTTGGCTCATTGATCATTGAGTTGATGTCTTCGTTTTTTCCTCTCTTTGATTTTGTAGACATGTCTTTCACATAGAACATCTGACTCACATCGGCAGCAAGGACGATGGTTCATCTTTGTACTCAATATTGTTGAGGTCCACTGTTGTCATTCCATACTCTTTGTCGACAGTTACCCCTCCTCCGGTTAGCTTCACCCATTGGCACCGAAACAAAGAGACTTTAAAATTAGGTGCGTAGTCTAGTTCCCATATATCTTCTATGCGGTCATAATATGTTTGTATATTTCCATTTGGATCTGTGCCATCTATGCGAACACCACTATTTTGATTGGTGCTCCTTTTATCTTGAGCAACTGTGTAAAATGTATTCTCATTTATCTTGTACCCTTGGTATGTGAGGATATGCCATGATGGTTGCCTAGCCAACAAATACAGTTGCTCATCAATATTGTCATCGCCTTGACATTCTTTTCGCAACCAACCACTGAAACTTTCCATGTGCTGATGCCTAATCCAAGCTTCAGTCTTCCCTGGAAACTTAGATTATAAGAACTCCTTATGTATCTCGATGTACGGATGCACCAATGACGAGTTCTGAAGAACTGTGTAGTGTGCTTTATTGAAATAATTGTCTTCCATGCCAATATATGTTTTCTTCCCTAAAGTTCCTTTACCACTGAGTCTCCCCTCATGTCGCGATTCAGGAACGCCAATCGAGGCAAGGTTAGGAATAAAGTCAACACAGAACTCAATGACCTCCTCTGTTCCATAGCTCTAGGCGATGCTTCCTTCAGGCTTAGAACGGACTTTCATATATTTCTTCAAGACTCCCATAAACCTCTCGAAGGGGAACATGTTATGCAAGAACACAGGTTCAATAATACTAATCTCCTTCACCAATGAACTAGGAGGTGTGTCATGATATTAAAGAAGGATGGAGGGAACACCAACTCAAAGCTGACAAGACATTGAACCACATCATTCTGTAGAGTAGCTAATTCCACTGGATTGATTGCCTTCTGAGAAATTACATTGAGGAATACACATAGCTTCACGGTGGCTAGACGTACATGTGGAGGTAGAATTCCTCTTAAAGCAACCGGAAGCAATTGCGTCATAAGCACGTGGCAGTCGTGGGACTTTAAGTTTAGGAATTTCTTCTCTGGCACATTTATTATACCCTTTATATTGGAGGAGAATCCCGATGGGGCCTTGATGCTGCTTAGATATTCGAACATGCTGTCCCTCTCTTCTTTGCTAAGCGTGTAGCTAGCAGGACTTAAGTAATGACGTCCATCATCTGTCTTCTCTGGATGAAGGTTGTCTCGTTCTTTCATGCCCTGCAAGTCCTGGTGTGCTTTAAGTGAATCTTTTGGCTTCCCGTACACACCCATGAATCCTAACAGGTTCACACAAAGATTCTTTGTCAGGTGCATCACGTCGATTGCGTTGTGGACCTCTAGGACTTGCCAATAAGGTAGCTCCCAAAAGATGGACTTCTTCTTCCACATGGGTGCATGTCCCTTAGCATCTTTAGGAATAGATTCACTGCCTTGTCCCTTTCCAAATACTACTTTCACATCCTTGACCATTGCGAGTACATCTTTCCCGGTTTGGTTATGAGGCTTCTTCCGGTGGTCTAGCTTACCTTTAAAATGCTTACCTTTCTTTCTTACTTGGTGATTCAAAGGAAGGAATCGATGATGGTCAAGGTACATGACCTTTCAACATCTTTTCAAATATATACTGTCAAGGTCATCAAAACAATGTGTGCATGCATTATATCCTTTGTTTGTCTGACCTGAAAGATTACTTAAAGCAGGCCAATCATTGATTGTTACGAACAACATTGCTCGTAGGTCAAAGTGTTCTTGTTTGTACTCATTCCAGACACATACACCTGGTTTGTTCCATAAAACTAGAAGTTCTTCAACTAATGGCTTCAGATAAACATCAATGTCGTTGCTAGGTTGCCTCAGACCTTGGATGAGGATCGGCATCATAATGAACTTCCGCTTCATGCATAACCATGGAGGAAGGTTGTAGATACATAGAGTAAATGGCCAAGTGCTATGACTAGTGCTCTGCTCCCCAAAAGGATTCATACCATATGTACTTAAGGCGAACCTTAAGTTTCTAGCCTTATTTGCAAACTCTAGAAATTCCCTGTCTATCGCTCTCTACTGGGACCCATCAGCTGGGTGTCTCAGCATATTGTCTACCTTATGGTCTTCTTTATGCCACCGCAACAACTTTGCATGGTCTTTATTTCTGAACAAACGTTTTAAGCGTGGTATTATAGGAGCATACCACATAACCTTGGCAGGGATTTTCTTTCTAGGACGTTGTTCACCCTCGATGTCACCAGGATCATCGTGCCTGATCTTATACCGCGCTGCTTTACATACCGGGCATTCATCCAAATTCTCGTATTCATTGCCATGGTAGAGGATGCAGTCATTAGGACATGCATGTATCTTCTGGATTTTTAATCCCAAAGGGCAGACAATCTTTTTTGCTTTCGTACATAGTGGTGGGCAATTTATTTGGCTTCGGAAGCATCTTCTTTATGAGGTTCAATAAATTCCTAAATGCCTTGTCGGATACACCATTATTTGCCTTCTACTGTAGCAATTCCAGTGTTGTACCTAGCTTTTTTTGTCCCTCTTTGGCCGTCGAGTATAGCAACTTCCTATGATCCTCAAGCATGCGCTCGAACTTAACTTTCTCTTTTTCACTTTCGCATTCTTGTTGTGCATCACGAATGGCATCGCCAAGAGCATCACCGAGATCATCTTCTGCCGCTACCTCTTCTTCATCTCTCCCCATTGTAGTATCATCAAAGGCACCATACTGAGCAATAATGTCATCAATGTCTAAATCTTCTCCTTCACCTTCTTCCATCATGACCCCGCTTTCTCCATGCTTAGTCCAACATATATAATTTGACATGAAACCTGACTTAAGCAAATGTGAATGAAGACTCGTTGAGCTTGAATATTCCTTTAAATTCTAACATATGGCATATGGACAACACATGAAACCATCCCGCTTATTTGCCTCGGCCACACCTAAGAAATAGCGCACGTCCTCAATAAAGTCTTGGGAGCGACGATCGGCATTGTACATCCAATGGCGTGACATAATCTACATTACACGACAAATTATGAAAACCTTGAACATAATTAAGTATTTTATTACACAACATAGATGACACACACGGTTGATTAATTAACTAAGTCTAGCTACAACGTAAGCAATCCCAACTATCACTAAACAAACTAAAACTACAATACACTTCAGTAACATAATTATTTCGTGATCGTACGCAACTAAAACAGACAAATCATTCTTCTGTTGAATATCAATAAGCTTCTCATGCTGGCTCACTGCCTCATCATCAGCAGCCGCTACCTCAAGCGCACCCGAATTCTGCACGTATGTAGCATAATCTTCCTCCTAGTACCAACCATCGCATCCATTGCCCTCCCACTGAAATTAAAGCCAAAAAATATTTAGTAAAAAATATTCAAGAAAAGCAGGTCAATTAGCCATAATAATCAAATACGTAAGAAACTCACATCGTGATCCGGGCACTTGTAGAAAACACGACCCTTGTTGGGTCCCTGTCTCTTGACTCGGTACTCTATCACAATCTTCTGCTTACACTTGCCGCAGATAATGAGAGGGAGTTCTGGCCTCAGTCGTTTCGCAACCGAACAAGAGGCCGAGGATCCGGTACCAGTTGTCATCTACTTGTTATACTTATTTTTTCAAACTAGTGTAAATTTTATATTTTCTAAAATGATATATTTAAACAAAACTAGTACGAATTTCACATGTTTCAATAAATAACCATCTGTACTAGTTGACCTTGCTTACGTGATCATCTCGGCTAGCATTTCTCCACCGGACGGCACCGTACTTGGCCAAGGAAGAGCTCCGATTCTACGAGAAAGGGAACACGGTCTTCCACGACCGTTGCCGCTCTCCCTCGTAGAATCAAAGCTCCTCCTTGACGTCCGTTACCGCTCGATAGAGAACATGTTGGTCGAGCTGAACATGGTCCGCAAGTTCAACTAGTACGGATTTTCTATAATTTTCTAATTATTTTCTAAGTTTTTCATTTCATGGAAAATTTAATTCTAAAAAATAAAAGGCATGATTTCTAAGTAGTTCATTTTATGGAAAAAATAATTCTAAGTGACCTGCTCGATATCGGCGAGCTCGCTGGCGTTTAGGTTGCCGAGGATAGTAACATTTGTAGATAACATTTGTAGGTCTAAAGTTAACAAATATCCATCAAATTATTGCTCAAAAACATGTTTCAATAAATAACCATCCGTACTAGTTGACCTTGCTTACGTGATCATCTCGGCAAGCATTTCTCCACCGGACGGCACCGTACTTGGCCAAGGAAGAGCTCCGATTCTACGAGAAAGGGAACACGGTCTTCCACGACCGTTGCCGCTCTTCCTCGTAGAATCAAAGTTCCTCCTTGACATCCGTTACCGCTCGGCAGAGAACATGCTCGCCGAGCTGAACACGGTCCGCAAGTTCAACTAGTACGGATTTTCTACAATTTTTTAACTATTTTCTAAGTTTTTCATTTTATGGAAAAATTAATTCTAAGATCACGTAAGCCACCGGGGATGAGGATGGCGCGTGCTCCAGCGAGGAACGAGCGAGGCGTGATTTTGATGAACTAATTTAACTTTTGTTTATCCAAACATATATGCAAATCATCATGTGATTTTGAGCTAAAAATGACATATAAAATCATAATAAAGTCCAACATATAAAGTTACACATGCATCTACATCGCAAAATGAGATAAGCTACTGATAAAACATAAGAGGATTAAGTTTGTTACCTCCAAAATCGAAGAGCAACACCAATGAAGGGGGAGAGAGCAAGAACAACAGCAAGCTGAAGAACAGAGGCAGTGAGTTTGAATGGAATGGCTCGGGCTCGGGGAGGAAGAAACGAGCTGGATTATAGGCCGGGATAATTAGTCCCGGTTAGGGGGCCAAACCAGGACTAAAGATTAATCTTTATTTCCGGGGCATTACCCAAACCGGGACTAAAAGCTTTAGTCCCGGCTGGTATTACCAACCGGGACTAAAGATCCCTGCCCCGCGGACAACCATTGGGCAGGGACCTTTAGTCCCGGTTGGTATTACCAACCGGGACTAAAGGGTTCTTTAGTCCCGGTGGCAAAAAATGCCGAGGCTAATGCCAAATTGGGACATCGTTCTAAAGTCTGTTCTCTAGTAGTGTGCGGGGAGATGAATGATATGCTGTTAAAGCTGATTGGTGCAGAAGAAGTGAAGAACGCCTTGTTCCAAATGTTTCCGACTAAAGCTCATGGCCCGGACGGCTTTCCAGCACATTTTTTCAGAAGCATTGGGACCTTTGTGGCAATGAGGTGACAGCTGTGGTGTTGCGAGTGTTGCGTGGAGTTGATGATCCTGCAAAGCTCAATAATACGAATATTGTCCTAATCCCAAAAGTGGAGAATCCTGATGAGTTGGGACAGTTTTGACCTATAAGTTTGTGCAATGTGATCTATAAGATAGCTTCTAAAACGGTAGCAAACAGACTTCGGACTGTTTTTTACCTGAAATTATATCAGAGGAGCAGTCAGCGTTCGTGCCTAGCAGGCTGATTACCGATAAGATAATTACAGCCTATGAATGCTTGCATTATACGAAGAAGAAGAGGGCAAGGGACAATCGTTTCTGTGCTTTGAAACTTGATATGCGGAAGGCATATGATAGGCTGGAATGGGACTACCTACAGAAGATTATGATCAGGCTAGGTTCCCATCGTCTGTGGGTTGATATGATCATGAGGCTGGTTTGCTTGGTCTCTTTTTCGGTGATATTGATTGGTAACAAGCTGGAAGGGTTCAAACCCTCCCGGGGCATTCGTCAAGGGGATCCAATTTCCCCTATCTTTTCTTATTGGCAGCAGAGGGCCTTTTGTGCCTTTTAAAATTTTGTTCTCAGTCATCAGATCTCATGGGCATTCGGGTGGCTCCTTCGGCTCCGATGGCGAGTCACCTTCTCTTTGCAGATGACAGCCTGCTGCTTTTCAGGGCGAATAGGGAGCATGCAAAAACTGTGAAGAATGAGCTAGATTATATAGTTGTGCTTCTAGACAGCAAGTTAACTTGGAGAAATTGTCGATCCACTTTGCTAAAGGGTGCAGCAACGCTACTCAAAGTGAGATCAAGGGTGTGCTCCAAGTTTTTAATGAGGCCTTGAGTGAGAGATATTTAGGTATGCCGACGGATGTGGGCTCATTAGTCACTGGTGCCTTTTCTTATCTCAAGGATAGGGTGTGGAAGAAAGTGCAGGGGTGGATGGAGCAAAGCCTGTCGGCTGGGGGCAAAGAAGTTCTCTTCAAGGCCGTCGCTAAGGCCATCCCGACGTACTCGATGGCGTGCTTTCGCCTCCCCCGGGGACTCTGTAAGCACATTGATAGCCTCCTACGTGACTTCTGGTGGGGCAGCAAAGAATGACAGAGGAGGACCTGTTGGGTTGCATGGGATGATATGTGGATGCCAAAAGGCTCGGGTGGGCTCGGTTTCAGGAATATCGAACTATTCAACCTAGCTTTGTTGGCACGCCAAGCTTGGCAAATTTTGCAGCACCCGGGATCTCATATAGATTGGTCAATATTATTTCTTGACCAATATTATTTCATATAAATTAGTCGTACACAAACAGATTGGTCAATATTATTTTATATAGTTATTACATATAATTGAAAGAAAAAGAAATAAATCATACTTACACCAATTTTAGAGAAGAAAAAATGTTTGTATGAATTCTTGCGGTGTTTCATATTGAATAACAATCTGCATAAAGCATTCACTACAAAGTAATGAACCTTTCCATCAGGTTTAAGAGAACTTGCAAGTGCACTTATTTTCATAATCACATGCCCATAATTGATTACACTAGTAGAGAAACGACATTTGATCCAGCTTGAAATTTGGCTTTAGTCCCGGTATTTTTCACGTCCGGGACTAGAGAGATCTTTAGTCCCAGTTTCTGTCTTCAACCGGGACTAAAGGTCCCCTCCTATATAGCCCTTCTTCCTCCCCGAGCCCGAGCCACTTCGAGCTCAGTGTTCTTGCTTCATCGCCGGCCTCTCTTCTTCCTCATCGCCGGTAATCATAAGATTTCTTCAATTCCTCCATCGATTCTTCGATTCTAAAGGTTACCACTTTATACTCTCATGTTTCATCAGTAGCATATCTCATTTTGTGGACTAGATATATGTGGTTTTCTATGGTGGATTTTTTTATTTGTAAGCCATTTAAGCTCAAAATCACTTTAAAGTTTGCATATTTGGATGAAGGAAGGTTAAAGTAGTTAATCAAAACTAGTATTCAGCTTTCATTTCTAGCATACATAGCACACTTCATGATTTAGAAATATAGAGAATTTTAGAGTTTTTTTAATTTTATTTGTTTATAAAATGAGAAATTTATATTATATTAAAAATGAGTATAGAGAGTAGATGTCAACTGCTTCCAGGTCCTCGGCCTCTCATCGGGTTCCAAAGCGACTGAGGCCGGATCTCCCTCTCATTGCATACTGCAAGTGTGAGAAGAAGATTGTGATGGAGTACCGGGTGAGGAAGGAGTGTCCCAACAAGGGCCGTATCTTCTACAAGTGTCCGGATCGCAATGTGAGTTATTTTGTCGTATTTGATAATTATGGTTAATTTATACTTATTTTCATGATGATTGTGGTTAAAGTTCTAATTTTTTGTTTAAATTTCAGTGGGATGGCACTGGATGTTCAGGCTGGTACTGGGAGGAAGAGTATGTTGAACACGTGCAAAACTCTCTTGCGCAGGCAGCTACAGCAGCTGATGAGGCAGTGATCCTGCGGAAGAAGCCCATCGATGTTGAACAAACGCATGATCTGTCTGTTTTAGTTGGGATTGGTCGCGAAATCCTTATGCTGCTGAAGTGAATTTTAGCTTTAGTATGGTATAATTAGCTTTAGATTGGTCGCGAGACTTTCATAAATTAATACCTTGTGTGGTGGCATGCATGTCGTATAATTAACTAATTATGTTCTAGGTTTTAATATGGTATGTATGTCATGTAATGCAGATGAGCCGGCATTGGATATACAATGCTGATCGCCGCTCCCAAGAGTTCATTAAGGGCGTGCATTCTTTCTTACGTGTGGCCGAGGCAAACAAACACGAAGGTTTCATGTGCTACCCATGTGCCATATGTAAGAATTTGAATAAATATGCTAGCTCAAGGATTCTTCATTCACACTTGTTGAAGTCGGGTTTCATGCCAAACTATATTTGTTGGACGATCCAATGGATCTAGCTAAATTACAGAATGATGTGGTTCAATGTCTTGTCAGCTTTGAGTTGGTGTTCCCTCCTTTCTTCTTTAATATCATGACACACCACCTAGTTCTCCTGGTCAAGGAGATTAGCATTCTTGGTCCTGTGTTCCTGCACAACATGTTCCCCTTCGAGAGGTTCATGGGAGTCGTAAAGAAATATGTTCACAACCGTGCTCGGCCAGAAGGAAGCATCGCTAAGGGCTATGGAACAGAGGAGGTCATTGAGTTTTGTGTTGACTTTATTCCTGACCTTGACCCGATTGGTGTTCCTGAATCGCGACACGAGGGGAGACTAATTGGAAAGGGGACACTAGGGAAGAAAACATATATTGGTATGTAGGACAATTATTTTAATAAAGCACACTACAAAGTTCTGCAAAACTCCTCCTTGCTGGATCCATATATCGAGACACATAAAGAGTTGCTTCGATTCGAGTTTCTAGGGAAGTCTGAAGCTTGGATTATGCGTCATCACATGGAAACTTTCAGCGACTGGTTGCGAAAAGAATGTCAGGGTGATGAGAGTATTGATGAGCAACTGTATTTGTTGGCTAGGCAGCCATCGTGGCATATCCTCACATACAAAGGGTACGAGATAAATAGGAATACATTTTACACAGTAGCCCAAGATAAAAGGAGCACCAACCAAAACAGTGGTGTCCGCATAGATGCCACCAACCCTAATGGAAATAAGCAAACATATTATGGCCGCATAGAGGAGATATGGGAAACTAAACTATGCACCTAGTATTAAGGTACCTTTGTTCCAGCGCCAATGGGTAAAGGCGACTGGAGGCGGGGGGTAGCAGTCGACAACCACTATGGAATGACAACCGTGGACCTCAACAATATTGGGTACAAAGACGAACCGTTCGTCCTTGCCAAGGATGTGAAACAGGTGTTCTATGTCAAGGACATGTCTACAAAACCGAAGAGAGGGAAAAACAACAACGACCCAACCAATGAGCCAAAGCGCCACATAGTTCTTTCACGGAAAAGAAACATCGTCGGAATTGAAGACAAGTCAGGCATATCAGAAGACTATGAAAAGGATGACCGAATTCCACCCTTCACAGTGAACAAAGACCCAAGCATCCAGCTAAATGATGAGGACACTCCATGGTTACGGCGTGATCATAACCAAGGGATATACGTTAAGAAGAAGTTCACTACTGTGCCCGCTTGATATATATAGTGTATTCCTATTCTGTCGTGTATTCATATTTTCTACCATTTAAATGAATTTTCTCTTGACGGTGGATTTCCTGTGGAGAATGTGTCGAAAAAACAAATGATCAACGTCAATAAGATGTGAAAACTAATTTCCTGTCGAAAAGAATAGTTTTAATGATTTTAATTAAGTAGTACATTTTTGCATGGTGAAAATTATGATTATTATTTACACTATGTTAAATATTTATATGGTAAAACAAAAGAGTTTAGGTTACAGATTTTTCTTATGTACAATAATGCAAAACCAGGTCCCAAAATTCTTTTTGTACTTTTTTTGCTAATATTTTATTTACTAGGCAATTAACAACTCTCTTCATATTTATATAAAAGAAATATATAAAAAAGGAAAAATTTCTACAAACTGGCGGGTAGCCAAACTGCAGCCCACCTTTACTCCTGGATGGACCAACCACCCGGGACTAAAGGTCAGACCTTTAGTCCCGGTTCTAACCATCACCCGGGACTAAAGAACCTTTAGTCCCGGTTCTAACCATCACCCAGGACTACCAAAGATGGGCTGCGTTTTCGCGGCCCGCTAAAATCCCTTCTCCTGGGCCATGGCTACACCCAGGACTAAAGGTCAGACCTTTAGTCTCGGTTATAACCATCACCCGGGACTAAAGAACCTTTAGTCCCGGTTCTAACAATCACCTGGGACTACAGGTACTCCTTTATAAACCACGCCCTTCTCCCTTAGTTCTCTTCCTCTCTGTCTCCGCCGTGTTCTTCTCCAACCGGATCCAGTTGCTGAAGCCTTCTTCTCTATCGCCTCATCTTCTCCAACAGGATCCAGCAGCGCCGCCGCCCCCACCAGCCCCACGTGCACGCGCGCTTCTTCTCCGGCCAGCCTAAGCACGCCTCGCGTCGTCCTCATCCCCAGCCCACCTCACCCCCAAACGGTTCAAGGTTCTTCGAGGTGTCTATCTCCTCCAATTCATCCCCTTCTTCACCCTCCTCTCCGTGCTATGTTTGAACTTTAAAGCCCTCGTTCTTGTGTTAGATCCGCGAGACGCGGTCTTCTCCAAGATCCACAGCAGGCCACAGCATCTCTATTATGGCACGTCTTCTCCAGGTTTGGCCCGGTCTCCATCTTCCTCTACACTCTCTTGCTGCTGTATGGCCAACTCATTGATCAGTGTCGTTGCTCAATGAATGTATCGCTTCTATTTGGTGCTAGCTAGTAGCCTTTGCAATTGGTGCAAACTTCTGTTTATATGTTAGGCTCCTTGGTGCTAGAATGTGGGCGACATACTTGCTGCTGTATGGCCAACAACAGCAAGTTCGCGCTGGGCTTCTTCAAGACGGACATCACACCCTTCCACCACACCACCAGCAACCCCAACACGTACCTCGGCATATGGTTCAACAAGGTCCCGAAGCTAAACCCACTCTGGAGCACCAACGGCGACAGCCCCGTGGTCGACCCCACCAACAATGTCCCGAAGCATTACAGAGTGCTAGCTTGCTAGGTAGTAATATTATACGATTAGTAGGATGTGGAGTCTAGGCTCTGTGAGATGCAGTGTACAAATGGATGGGCTTTCCTGCAGCCATATTTACCATCGGCCTGTAATGAAACAGATTATTACTATTTTTTAGTAAAGTCTAAGTCTAACATGTTTTTTGGCTGCAGGAGCTGGACCTCATGTTTGACACCTTGGATGTGAGCCACCGCCGCCACCATATATAATCCATTTATGATGGATTAATTGTTCCAACCTTTTGTAATCGAATGGATGTGTGTGCCGAGCCCTCGTGCCAGTAATCTTGTAATGCGATTTTGCGCTGAGCCATCGAGCTCAGTGGAGCACGGGAGCGGCCCAGTGTCTCGTCGTTTCCTCCTTTTTGCGCGGTAGCTTATGACGACGCCGACCCCCAGATCCGAGACGTTCGATGGCATCCGTGACGTTGTAGTAGCAGGGCACGTAGTTCTCGTACTCGGGCGGGCATACCTCCGCCTCCTTGGCGCGGACTAGTTAGAAAATTATAGAAAATCCATACTAGTTGAACTTGCGGACCGTGTTCATCTCGGCTAGCATGTTCTCTACTGAGCGGGTAACGGACGTCAAGGAGGAGCTTTGATTCTATGAGGGAGAGCAGCAACGGTCGTGGAAGATCGTGTTCCCTTCCTCGTAGAATCAGAGCTCTTCCGGGGCCAAGTACGGTGTCGTCCGGTGGAGAAATGCCTGCCGAGATGATCACGTAAGCAAGGTCAACTAGTATGGAAGCTTACGTGATCTTAGAAGATGTGTGAGGTCATGAGAGCGTATGTTTTTTCTCAATTTTGTCGAGCAGGTCACTTAGAATTAATTTTTCCATGAAACGCCCGTGAGCTCGTCGATATCGAGCAAGTCACTTAGAATTAATTTTTCCATGAAATGAAATACTTAGAAATCATGCCTCTTATTTTTTAGAATTAATTTTTCCATGAAATGAAAAACTTAGAAAATAGTTAGAAAATTATAGAAAATCCATACTAGTTGATCACGTAGGCGGACCGTGTTCATCTCGGCTAGCATGTTCTCTGCCGAGCGGTAACGGACATCAAGGAGGAGCTTTGATTCTATGAGGGAGAGCGACAACGGTCGTGGAAGACCGTGTTCCATTCATCGTAGAATCGGAGCTCTTCTGTGGCCAAGTACGGTGCCGTCCGGTGGAGAAATGCTCGCCGAGATGATCACGTAAGCAAGGTCAACTAGTACGGATGGTTATTTATTTAAACATGTTTTTGAGCTAAAATTTGATAGATATAGTTTTTATTTTTATAGATATATCTAGTGGTGTAAAGCTAGATGGCTGCCCCGAGAGACATCATGGATGAAGAAATGATGGATGTTATCAACACCGGCACTCAATTGGCCGATGGTGACCAGTAGGATGTAGATAACGGGAGTCAAAACCTGGCTCTTGAAGATAACCAAGAAAATATTGTGCAAGAAAACACTGGCGAGGGTATATATATTTATATATATATTTGAATATCTATCATCTATTATGTGTACACATGAAATTTATTTATTCTTTTTTATACGTAGCCCTCTGGATCGACGACCACAACGGCGAAAAGCAAAAATATTCGAGGCCCGAAAAAGCCATTGGAGGGGCGCTACATAATATCGGAATTCAACATCGAGACAGGCGAACCACTTGGTCCACATGCAAGAAAATTCGTGCAACACTGTGGGTGCCTTGTAAGGGACAGACTTCCGATCAGTGCCCGTGAATGGAAGCAAAAGATCAACGAGCCTCATGTTAGTTTTGTCTCCGATCTTGATAAGAATTTAATTTGGGATGATATCCTTCAACATTTCACGTTGCAAGCGGATGATTATGATGCTATCAACGATGATGAATTGAAGGAACTAGTTCGAAAGTGGGCTATGAAGAAGATGGCCACATAATTTCAGACTTGGAAGAAATCCCTATACATGAAATATGTCAAGAAG
This sequence comes from Miscanthus floridulus, assembly GCF_019320115.1. Classification (NCBI taxonomy): domain Eukaryota; kingdom Viridiplantae; phylum Streptophyta; class Magnoliopsida; order Poales; family Poaceae; genus Miscanthus; species Miscanthus floridulus. The sequence goes on along the minus strand of NW_027097917.1, from coordinate 36,083 downwards.
AACCTAATGCCCAATTTCAATACTAGTGGCCCGCTTCGCGAAATTGAGGCCCTACTGGACTGATTTTGTATAGTGCAAGACATCAGAAGAGGGTGAGGAACGGGTGAGAAGGAACCAAGAGAATGCCTGACAGAAGGTATACCACCATGGCATGGGATCAGGTGGCTACACGACTGCCATTCCCAAGTGGGGAAAAATGGAAGCGGACATTCTTGCCAAGGGTATCACACCAGAATCACTCAATTGACCCAAACGTGTGAAGAATTGATTTTTCGCTCATGGGGGAAGACTGGACCTAGAGACTGGGAAGCTGGTTCATGGCCCAAAACTCAAAAGAGCAACACAAAGATTTTCTTATGCTCTACAAGCTAAAGCTATTGGTGCGTTCAGGCCCAATAGAGAGAAGGATGAACTGACGTATGCCATCGGGACTACTGAACACAGAGGCCGAACGAGAGGTTTAGGACGGAACATTTTTTGGGAGCATGGTTTCCCTAATGATAGAGATACCTACAGAAGCAGACAGAGAAGGAAGAATGAGGAAGCAGCGCGGATCAGCAGGTTGGAGGAATATGTTCGTGAGTCACGGGAGGCGTTGCTTCAAGCACAGGAGCGCGAAAAGACATGCAAGCTAGAATGCAGGACGAAATCATAAAGCAAGTGCAAATAGCAATGAGTGCCCAAAGGCAGGCATCAGATGCAGGAATCAACATTAATATTAGCCCCCCTGATCAGTTGAAAAGCAGCTGCGCTTCCACAGAGTTGCCAAATCAAGATGACGCAATGCTACGTTTTCCCGTGGATGACATCACTGCACCGTTTACATCATGTGAGCTACATATTCCAAAAGGGAATGCCACAATCATGGTGCCTCTCGGTGTTTTTTCTCCTCTAGATCCTACCAAGACACCAAGAATTCATGGGGCAATAATATCACCTGGATATGTTAGCGTCTCAGTGGATCGAGTTAACAAAGGTTTTAGTGATCTGGCTCTTGACATTCCAGGAGGTGATGGGGAGAAGACTCTAGGAGAAGCAGAGAAGACATTCATACTATGGCGCAAGCGCTACATCATTATTCTTGGGGTCTCTAGTCCACCGCCGCTTCCTCAACTGCCAGACAATAGGTGCGGACAAAAGTGAACGAAACAATTTTTTCACTAATTTTCTATTGACATGCATGATTTATAATAACAATTTCTTATACCTAATTATTCTTTTTTTGTACTCACACAGCAGGGCCTCTGCCAATCTAAGTCCAATTATTCAATCTCCAGATCATCATAGTGCTCCGGGCAATGATTATGCAACGCCGCCACCGCCGCCACCTCCAAGGAGGTCTCCAACGCCTCCAAGGAGGTCTCCAACGGCTGCCCCGCCTCCCTGCATGACCATGAAGCAGCCAGCTCCTAAGAGGTCCGCCCCGCAAACGAAGTCGTTGGCCCACCAGCCGGTAAAGAAGAAAGCCTCCTCTAATCCAGTTATTCCCCAAAAACTGGCTTACGAGAAAAGTGAAAAGGAATTAAATGTTGTAGTACAAAAAGATGTGAGCAGTTTCTTCGAAAAAGTAAGAAAGCAACAAAAAGCGAGGGAGAACCCGGAGAAACCGTACTTCTACCTACCTCCAAATCTTCTAAGAAAGAAGGTGGACCAGAAAAAGCGGGAATCTCAAAGACCCTGCCAAAATCGGACTACGACCGCCCTCTCACCAAGTCATTTGAGGCGAAGCAGAAAAAGACTAGAGTAGAAAAAGGTGTTGCACAACTTGGACAACAATCGCAACAATCAGTCCCCCCTCTTGTCATTCGTAATGAATATGGTTCAAACTTAGACGTATTAGATGTCGATTTTGAGGACATGGCTCAGTTTTATGAGGATACCGGTTTGGACCTTACCCAAGTGCTTGCTGAAGGACCATCTGCTCCGAAAGTGGACCCTTGGAAGAAATTTGAACATGGAAAGAGTCTATACAACCCTGAGGCCTTAGGTGAACTGGGTACGCAAATGTACCCGCTAAACAAGTGGTATATGGCGGCGTGTGAACGGGGAGAGACCTTTGTTTCTGTCAGAGTTAGAAACCAACATTACTTCCATGGCGATGACAATATATATGTCGAGTTTTCAGAATTACACCAACTATGCCACCTGGACTCTCTCGACAAAAATCTCATTAGCTGCTATTGTCTATAAGTGTGATTATTTTCTACTATTAAAATGTATATATATAAAGCTACATGTATATATATAAATTATATATCCCCACACTATATTTTTATATATGCAGATATGAGATGACAGAACTCATAAAGACAAAGGATAATGATGTTGGTTTCGTTGATCCAAATGTCGTATTCGAATACCCTAATCCCCCGCCTCAATGGAAAGCTGAACTCGAGAAAAATCTCATGAGGTTCTTAGTGAACCAACAAAACAAGGACATACTCTTCCCCTACAACTTCAAGTGAGTGTTAAATAATTAATGTCGATCATATGGACATTTGTTCAGTTATTTGCTTACTAGCTAAGCTATCTCCCATATATATATATATATATATATATATATGTGTGTGTGTGTGTGTGTGTGTGTGTGTGTGTGTGTTGACTCTAGTTAATGTCGATCATATTTGTGTATAAAAACATATGCAGCAATCACTGGGTATTGATGGTCATCGATATGACCAATAGTCGGTTGAGCATCTTAGACTCATTAAGAAAAGAGCAAACAAAGTATCAAGACATGATAGATATTATCCAAGGATAATTTGGTCTCTCTAGCAACTATATACCCCGATCTCTTAACTGCAACAATTATTAAAGGGCAAATTAATTTTTTTTATTGGACGCAATGTTTGGAAAAGTTTCATTGAGGAACACCACATGAAACTTGCAAAGCGCCACTGGATATAATCGCACACAAAGTAAGTACTAGCTACATTTATATATATATACACATGAAACTTTGCAAAGCGCCACTGGATATAATCGCACACAAAGTAAGTACTAGCTACATTTATATATATATATATATACATATATATATAATTCAATTAACACCATGCATGCTTTCAATTCACCGGATCTTTTTTCTCGTAAAAGTGGGTTCTGAGGCAAAAACAGGAGAACAACTACTGCGGATACTATGTTTGCGAGTTCATCATGGCGTACTCAAAAAGAACTCCTGAAGAGAACCTCAAAGTACGTTATATAAATATAGTCATATATTCACAATTTCTTTTATTGCTCATATATATAAGTAATCACGTGACCAACATATATATATATATATATATATATATATTAATACTTTTTCTTTAACTTTTATTAAAGACTCTATGGTTGTAGGAAAAGTCATACGATGTGATCAACTGAAAGCAATTTCAAGAGATCATAGCAGGATTTTTTTAATGACCAGGTCCTAAACCTCGCCAGCGAGTTCTACAATGACGTGAACGAAACATGGAAGCCAAACCAGATGGAGTGAATTTGTTATGCCCAGCAATATGATAGAATATACAATGCAAGCTTTATTTATAATATATATATATACATATTATATGTACATAAAATAACGTACAATATATATATATATGCATGTAATATATACGTTAGTTTCATACTTTAGTTTGTACAAAATGTTTGAACATTATAAACATGTAGAATAAATATATTATTAGCAGCGTAGAATGCGTATTCGAAAATCAATTTGAAAACCAAAATGAATCATCAATTGAAAATAGAAACAAAAAAAGAAAAAAAAAGAAAACCTTTAGTTCCGTTGGTAATACCAACCGGGACAAAAGGGTCGGCCCACGTGGCCAGGCCAGGAGGCCTCTTTAGCCCCGGTTGGTATTACCAACAGGGATGGTGGACCTTTAATCCCGGACGTGAAACCGGGACTAAAGGAGGGGCCCTTTTAATCCTGGATTCGTGCTCCCGGTTCTAAAATCAGGACTAAAGGGGGTTAAGAACCGGGAGTATTTCCCTACTAGTGGCCGCCATCATGACGTACCGTGTGCCCCGGATTGCTGGCTCGATCATCATCTCCTGCAGCATGCATGTGAGTGTTGCATTGGGGCGGGCGGATAGGAGCCAAACAATTTAATAATTAATTACATGCATGGATCGACAAGAAATATATATGTGTCGTCCTATATATATCTAGCAACTTACAGGGTCATCGGTGACCGGGGAGGCGGCGTGGAAAACGCCGTCGCAGCCGGAGAAGGCCTCGACAAGGCTTTCTGGATCCAGCAGATCGGCGCGGAGGAGGACGAGGCGATCGGCGGCGCCGTCAAGGGCCCTCAGGTGGTCGTTCTTTGGATCGACTGATCGAGAGTTACGTTCGTTGAACAAAAGGACCAAAGGACAATATGCATGCATCGTTAGTTACATTATATATCTGCAAATTAAATAGATTTGTTGATATACCACATAAATATCAACGACACGAATGCATGATCGGATGGGATAACCCACGCACGCACCAGGGCTCCTGACCGTGCCGCGGACTGTATAACCCTTCTCGAGGAGGCGCTTCACGAGCCACGAGGCGATGAACCCTCCAGCTCCGGTGACGCAAACTGTCCGGCCTTGCCCGGAGAGCGCCGGCACGGGCGTCGTCGTCTCTGCTGTTGGCATCCTAGCTATCTCGAGCGGCGCTTCGATAGATAGATGTTTGTTTCTAGTCTAGACTAGAGGTTATATGTGGATAGATAGATAGCTAGGCGGTTATTAGTCTGACATGTATGCTCTCGCTAGGTGGGTAAGCAGCTGAGGACAGTAGTGTACTAGGATGTGTGTGTGAGGAGCTGAGGCACATATATGTCTGTGTATATATACTGGGGGCACCGAGACTTCGAGAACCAGAGTTGTTGAAGACAGTTGCAAAGTGTGGAGCCACGTGAGCGGGAGAATTGTAACACTACTCCCGGAGGAGTTGGTGGGAAATAAATTTATATCTGCACATGAATGAATGTGCAAGTTTGGCTAGGACTGATATACATACATTTGTTCAATCAGTGTAGTAACAATCGATTAAAAAATTGTCAAGAAGCTTCTAGTACTATATATGTTTGTACGTCAGGGTGGGAAGGTAGCTAGTACATGGAGACTGGAAGATCCTGATCGAACCGGTAGAGCTGGAGCTAGCTAGTTGAGTCGCGCGTTGGCCACCCAGCGCAGATCAGAGTTGGTAGCAGCTACCCTAGTCGGGAGCGAATATTGGCTTATGGCTTGCATGGACTGATGGACCAACACGAACGACTTGTTTGGTTTCAGGCTGGGGCCGGCAACGTCACGCTTTCGGTTCTGCCACAGCCTACGCTTCCATGCCTATTCGTAGCAGTAGGGGTAGTTTGGAGATCACACTTGCCTGCTTGCTTTGCTTGTACGTATAAGTTCCTTATTGTCTTATTGATTACTTTTTTTTCTCCACTCATCGGCAGTAAGGCTGGGTGTCGGGGTTTTGTTGCCTAGTAGACTCCTCCTACACGTTATTCTCCCTTTTAATGAAAAACATGTACACATTCAGAAAATGAAGGATATGTTGTTCGGTGACACTATCTGTGTCTGTGTGGACAGCAGCTCATGAATTATGACAGCATCCAGTGTTTAATCTGGTGCAATAGAGAGAACCGTTTCAGGTTTGATTACATTCAATCAATAGTGAAAAAACTGAAAATGTGACGTTATTGCTGACTGTGCCCCTCTTCTTCCAAGAATCAAGAGGGGTGGAAACTGTGACGATATATATAACTCCGACTATAATATTTATATCTAATAAAAAAATCTAAAACGCCTTATACAACACAAAATTTGTGGTTGATATTTGTAAGTTAATGTGATGACGGCTAGCCCTAGGACTGCTGCTAGCTAGCCGACCATGCGGGCTTCTAGAAAAGCAGATGGTATCGGATGTGTTCACAATTAATATATCTCCACGCGAGCGACGCTTTCTGGACGATCATGGGCGATGTGAACGTGACGATTTAGGAAGCAGATGCTTCGACTTTACTATCGGTTTTCCTTGCATCCTGGACGTCATTTTGAAAAGACACCATCTCTCAATTATTCACCTGACATATACTAGCTCATTGATCGACACGCGTGTCTCCACTTCTTGCGTTCTATGCTGACTATGGCAAGAAAGGAACGGTTAGAAAAACACGGACACAGGGAAAAAAAAAAGGTGAGGCCCAAGATCACTTGCGTCGTATCTAAGGATGAAAATGGAAAGGAAATATCCCGAACCGAACCGCATCGTTTTCTATATTTGACCCGAGCGAATTCGTATTTTCGGACAAAATACGGAATACTAAATTCGAAATCGGATCGAATTCGGTTTAGACTTTGTTCGACCGATTTCTACTTTTCTACATTTTATTCGGAGTCTTCCGTATTCTAAATTCGGTTCGAACCGAATTTGGTCCAGCTTGAGCACGAGCAGCCACCTGCGCCCTCAGCCCAGACAGCCTTGGCCTCCCAACGGCCCAGCCGAACCCCACCTCCTCTCGTGGCCTGATCCGCGGCCTGTCCCTTTCCTTTGGCCCAGTGCGCGCGCATGGCCCCCAGGCCCAAGACAAGGGCCGCATGGCCCATGACCGCGCGCCCCCAGCACCCAAACCCTAGAGCAGAGGCGCTCCCGACCGCCCCCAGGTGCCGCCGCCGCTGCCTGTCCGTTCCCCGCCTGATACAAGTATGTATGTGCTCCGACCCATCCGTTAGTGTATTCTATTGCGAGATTAGCATGCATGCATACGCGTGCCATCGTCACTGTTTGCGTGAAAGGTGTGTCGATCTGCTGGTTTCTTGTGACCGATCCATGACAAAAGAGATGAAGAAAGACTCGCTCGTACTCGGTGACTCGGTGTCGATTACGAAACACGTAGCAGCAGCAGCAGCCGCGGCCTATCACTTCGAACACTGTCAATCGATGTCGCCACGCCTTGCTTCTCAATATGTGACCTGAGAGCACTTGCTTCTCGGTGCGCTGTGCTTGGCCGCCTCGGCGCCCGTACCCAACGCCGCGGGATGAGCGCCGCGTGTCCCGGAGCCCCCGGGTAGACGTTCATGTTCTTATAATTGCTTGTTCTAGACTTGTTATGTATTTGGTCGCGCACTTGTTTAATATTATGCACTTAAACTAGATCATGCACTTGTTAGTTGTGAACTTGTTATGTATTTGGTCGTGCACTTGTTTAATGCTATGCACTGTGGGTCGGTATTTCGTATTGAATTTTCGCATACCGACCGTGTTCGATATAATTCCGCTCGAATTGGTTCGTTTCCAAAATTCTAGATATTCCGTAAGTTCGTGTTCGTTTTCGTATCTGGCTTGCTCGCTTTCGCTTTCGTATTTCAAATGTAAAAATAGAAAAACGGTTTGAGGAGTTTTTCGACCGAGTTCGACCGTTTTTCATCCTTAGTTGTATAAAAAAACACCGGCTGCAAAGCGTCGCACAATGATGGCTCTCGTTTTGTTACTCCCTCCGCCCAGAAAGCTTGCAAGCATGGGTTTCAAGCAGTTAATCAGGAAGTAAAAAGTTATTACTACAAAAAAAGATCTCTAGATGAGACAACTAGAATAGATTTGTTGAGCTGGCAGAATTGTCTGCCTCTACTTATGAGTGCCTAGAAATCATCAAAACCCTAGCCACACTTACAGATCGATTTCTAGCGCCAAAAAAAAAGCAAAAAAACCCTAGGAAAATCCCACTATAGCCAACTCCCAAAGTTTTTCATACATGCCACTACCTCAGATTTGGACATCACTGTCGGCCTCATCACTGCCGGATTTGTGACAACCGACAGTGATGTACCTTCAATGCCGGTTATGAGCTTGAAAATGAGAAAATGATTGGGGCTAGGCTCAAACCAGCAGTGAAGGACCACATCACTGCCGGTTTGTGGCTTGAACCGGCAGTGTTTTGGCGGCCACTCATCACTGTCGGTTTAAACCAAGAGCCGACAGTGATTTGGATCTATCACTGTCGGTTCTAGCTAACAAACCAATGGTGATAAGCCTGCAGCACAAAAAGGCAGCAACAGTCCTCTTCTTCCTCCTCTCTTCCATCCCGAGAACAGATGCGCGGTGTTTGGGCCCTTCCCTCTTCACCATGAAGCTAGCGCTTGGATTTTGAAGAATGGCTTGATCTTTTTGCTTTAAGGTTAGTAACAAACATCCACTCCTTTGATTTTGTTGCTTAATTAGCTATCGTTTTGATGGCTACATTGCTTGATTCTCATTCTAGTTCTTTCTCCATTCTAGAGAGCACTTTTCCAATGGGACATCTGTGCAAGGCTCAAATTATGGTGAATCCATCATCCAAAAGGTTGGTGTCTATGAACACATTTAAATTCCTAGCTAATTATTCCATGGTGGTTAATATCATCAATGTTAGTATGTGATGTTATAATTAGTTCTTAGAAGTAGAGTAGAATAATTGTTCTTCATTATTGTGCAATAATTGTTTTTTTACTACGATTTTCAATTTACAGGGCTGGGGCTACCAATTTCAATTTTCCAATAATTAGTGTACAATAATGTTTTTCAAATATGGTACTTTCGAGCTACAATTGTTGTTCATGAAGCTTGATTTCTTATCAATTCTTTGTAATTATTATCTCAGTATTTTTTTGTGCAGAGATGGATCGAGAGTGGATGCATCGGTCCCGAACGGACAAGCTGGTACATGCACGGCGTCAGCCAGTTTATCACTGATGCCAAAGCCCATGCTAGGAATGGGAACTCTATCTTCTGCCCTTGCAAAGATTGCAAGAATCAAAGGAACTTTCGTCAAATTGAGTCTATACGATCGCACTTGATTACCAGGGGGTTCATGCCAAACTATACGATATGGACTATGCATGGCAAGGTTGGTGTGAATGTTCTGTAGGAAAATGATGATGATGTGGATATGCCTGACATAGCCATTCACGATGCTGACAAGGAACCCGGGGTCTTGTATGAAGTGGTCTATACATCTAGATGCCACTACTGATCCAAGGGCTAAGACAACCTGGGAATGACATCGATGTGTTTCTAGAACCAGTGATCGCTGAACTAGTGGAGATGTTTGAAAAGGGTTTGTGCCGGATATTTGGGACAAGTACAAAAATGAACATGTCACGATCAAGGGAGGTACCTATCGCTTAATCACCGGTGATTGATCCCACCCACCCACGAACTCTCACATTTGTTGGGCAACTAGAAATCTATATTCTGGTGTGGCATTGGTCTCAAAATTATTCTTAGGATTGCATGTGCCACGGATGATGGAAACACCAAGTTTGGGATTTTCTAGAGATGGTTTGCTACTTTCTGAGGGTTTAATTGAATTTTCGCGCGACGACACCGATTAATTATAGGTTGAACTGAGTCTATCCACGAAAAGATCCGAAATGGTGCCAAACTTTTACATAGGGTCTCATGTGCCCTAGGGATCATAATTTTGTTAGGTCAATGGAAAAATCTAGTGGGTCGAAGATGTAATTCACCCTCTTTGTCTCATTTAGCACAGAGAAAAATATAATAATAAAAAATGAACAGAAAAAACTAAGATCTTGTGTGGGGCCTTAATTTTGGTATACATGTTTGCCAAAAACAAATTTAAGCCATTTTGGACATAGGTGGAGTATACATGCTTCACAGAGGTACATGAGCCCTTTCATCGAACCATAACTATACACATAGGTATCAAGGGTTTGTGTGGTTCATATGCATTCCGGTGTCGTATTGGTCTCAAACTTTTTCTTAGGCTTGCACATGCCACAGGTGAAGGAAACACCAAGTTTGGGATTTTCTAGAGATGGTTTGCTACTCTCTGAGGTTTAATTGAATTTTCGCGCGACGACACCGATTAATTATAGGTTGAACTGAGTCTACCCATGAAAAGACCTGGAATGGTGCCAAACTTTTACACAGGGAGGTTGCGATGGGCGCTGAGCGGAACGGAGAAGGACGAGGCACGATGTCGAGCGCGCCATAGAGGGCATGCCGCAAAGAGGGAGAGGGGAGTGTTTAGGGTTTTCTGTTTTCATTTATATATTGAGATGGTAGTGGGCTTGTGTGGGCGAGCGGGCTGGGCCCTGATTTACCGAGGCAATTGCGTTACAATGCCCGTCACGGTTAATGGTTTACCGAGGCGGTTATTTTATAATGCTTGCCTTAGTTAATACTTATTAACTGAGGCGGTTATATTACAATGCCCGCCTTGGTTAATGTATTAACTAAGGCGGTTGCTGGCCCTGCTACCCTGCCTCGAATAACCGATACGGGCAACCGGGCCACCAGCCTCCTAGGCCATTTGAAAACGCTGCACAAAGATTTTGTGTAGTAGTGCCACTACTACAGAATGGACTTGTTGTCCCGGGCGATAACGGCCTTTAGTCCCGGTTACCGCGTCGGGACAACGATCCCGGGACTAAAGGTGGAACCTTCAGTCCCAGGTCATCGAGCCAGGATTAAAGAGGGACCTTTAGTCCCGGTTAGTGTTACCAACCGGGACTAAAGGCCCTCCAGCCAAGCAAACCTGGCGCACCCTTTAGTCCCGGTTGGTAACCCCAACCGGGACTAAAGGTTCCTTTTCTTTTTTTTTGTTTAATTTGTTTTCAGTTCAGTTACACATATTTGTTTAAATATAATATGTTTTTATGTACGTATTCTACGCTGCTAATATAAATACACGCACGCATATAATTACATCTAATTCTCATCTCGAGCATTATTATATTCGAATAAAGTATGAAACTATATATTATAGATATATATGTATATATACAACACTTTCATAATCTTGTTCTCAAAAATAACAATATCAATAAACATTTAATTTACATCATTAGTTCCTTAGATCAAAGTAGAACTCGCCATTGGGATTTAGCACTTTTTCTAGAAGATATCCTGCTATTGACTCTTGAACTGCTTTCAGATGGTCTTTTTGCATGACCCTTCGTTTCAACCATTCAGTCTTGCATTTGAAATAAAAGGAAAAGTATTAATACATATATATATTCCATTTAAAATAAATAAAAATTGATATATACGTACTCTGAGGACATCTTCAGGAGTTCTTCTTATGTATGCAGTGATAAATTCACAAACATAGTATCCACACAAGTTATTACCTATTTCCTGCCGCAAACACCACTATGCGAGAAGAAGATTATTCTCATCATCTCACACGTAAATTGAAGTACGATATAGTAATTAAACACGTGGGGAAGTATATATAGTACTACTTACTGGTATTTCAACTACATTAAGTGGTTCCTTGCAATCCTTGCGGTGTTGCCGAATAAACTCTTTCCAAACCCTGTGCGACCAATAATGTACGATCGTTAATAAATTATGGTAAAGTCTATTCAATAATAGTTGTGCACGAGAGATCGAAATTACCCCTAGATAATGTCTATCATATCTTGGTATAGTGCTCGCTCTTTTCTCAATGAGTCCAAGATTACTAACTGACTTGAGTTTAACTCAATGACAATGAGTATCCAGTGAAACCTGCATTGGTTTATACACACACGTACATGCATATAAGTTGTATTGATATTACATAAAATGTGTAGACTACATTATATTAACACTTACTCAAAGTTGTACGGGAGAAAAGTATTGTTGTCTTGTCGTGCTGCTTTACGAAGAACTTCATGATATTCGTCTGTGCTTCAGATACCCAGTGGTCCTTGACAATAATATCGGTTTGAATACGATATAAGGATCAATGAAGCCAACACTGGTGTCTTGTATTCTTTGGAGCTCTGACATCTGAAATCTGTATATAAATATAAGTTACATGTGAGAATAATTATATACACGTACGCATGGAAGTGAGTTTATTAAATAAAAGTAAGAATCACTTACAAACAAAAGGAGCTAATGATTGATTTGTCCAGAGCGTCCAAGTGGAATAGTTGATGCAATTCTTTGAAACTAATATGTAAGATGTCATCTCCACGGAAGTAATGATGGTCTCTAAATCTGACAAAGATCCACTGCTCACCCCTACCACACGCCTGCATGTACCACTTGTTGAGCAAGTACATTTGCGTACCCAATTCATTCAGAGCCGCAGGGTTGTACAGACTTTTGCCAAATTTATAAGTCTTCCAGGTATCAACTTCCAGGTTCTGGATTGGAGCTTTGCCCATCACTTGATCCAAGGTTAAACCAGTTTGTTCAAAAAAATCATTAAGGTCTTGAACCGACACTTCTCCAGAGTTGTCTGGTCGATAGACTTCTATGTTGGAACCATATTGATTAGCAACAACAAGATTTTGCATTGGTTGCTTCTATTGTCCGAGCTGTGGGACATCCTTCCCTGATGCTCTTTTCCTTTTCTTATGTGCATCATGTGACTTCACGAGGGGAACGGTCATAGTCTGATAGTGGCGGTGGCTTACGAACTTCGTGCATCTTTTTCTTGTGAGCTTTGACCTTCTGCCTCAGCTGATCTCGTGGTATGTAAAAGTATGACTTCTCCTTAAGCTTCGCTTGTCTCTGCTTTTGGATATCTATAAAACAATCTTTCACTTTTTTGCCTTCTTCAGCTGCTATTTTGCTCATCAGTCTTTTCAGGAAGTATTTCTTGAGAAATAACTCTTTTTTTTTGTCTTCTTTGCCGCCGGGACCTTAGACGTCTTTGTAGTGTGTCGCTGTGGAGGTGGTGGGGGGCGGTGTTGGAGACCGGCGTGGAGGCGATGAGGCCAGTGTTGGAGTCCGGCGTGGAGGCGTTGGAGATCGTTGTGGAGGCGGTGGGGCTGGTGTAGGAGTTGGAGATCGTTGTGGAGGCGATGGGGCCGGTGTAGGAGTTGGAGATCGCCGTGGGGATGAAGTCGTCTCGCCCCCCAGCGACGCTGTTGTATGAGATGGGTAATGAATGATTGGGCTAGGCTAGGGGGAGACCCTGCTACAAAAACAAGTTGTGGTCAATTATTTTTGAAGCCAATATAAAATTAATGGAAAAATATATTTCATTCACTATCATTCGTACCTAGGGTGAGGTAGGGGAAGCGGTGGTGCCCTTAGGAATGATGATGAAGCATTTGCGCCATTGAATAAATGTCTTCTCTGCTTCTCCTAGTGTATTCTCCCCATCACTGCCTTCAATGTCAAGAGGAACATTGTTGTAACCTTTGAGCACTCTATCGACCGAGACGCTAGCATATCCAGGTTGAATAACTGACCCATGGATTCTTGGTGTCTTCGTTCGGTCTATTAGAGATACAACCCCGCAAGCCACCCCATGATTGATGCATTATTACCATCTGGAATGTGTGCAGCTCACATGTTGTTAGAGGCTCCGGTAATGTCATCAACAGGGAAGCGCAACCCCAGCATCACCTTGAATAAACTGACAGCTCCGTGGAAGCACAACTGCTTTTCATCTTACCAACGAGGCTAATGGTGACTCCCGGGCATCGATTGCATTTGACTCATTGCTAGCTGCACTTGCCTCTTGATCTCCTCCTGCATTCTTGCCTCAAGAGATTTTTCTCGTTCACGTGATTCAAGCAATGCTTGTCGTGACTCATTAACAAATTGCTCCAATACAACGGGATTCGGTCTGCCTCCTCATCCTTCTTCTCTGGCGGCTTCTGTAGGTATCCCTGTCTGCTGGGAATGCTTCTAGCCACGGAACCGCCCCATAGCCTCTTGTTCGACCACCGTGTTCAGGATTCTCTAGGGCATATGTCAATTCATCCTTTTCTCTATTGGGCTTGAAAACACCACTATCAGCTTCTTCCCTAGCACGAGCTAGTCTCTGTGTTGCTCTCTCAATTTTTTGGCCGAAAATTAGCTTACCAGTGTCTGGGTCTAGGCTTCCCCCATGAGCGTAGAAACTAATTCTTCGCGCGTTGAGGCCAGTTCTTCTCTATTGTTTCAGGTATGATTCCCTTGGCAATAATCTCTACTTCTAGGTTCTGCCACTTGGGAATAGCACTCCTATAACCACCTGATCCCATGCGATGATGGTATTGCTTCTATCGGGCATTCTGCTGATTCCTCATCACACGTTCCTCACTCTCTTGAGATGTCTTGTATTGTACGAAGTCATCCCAATGGGACCTCCAAATTGACAAACGCCTTAGCATTGAAATTTGGCGTTTCATTCTTCAAGATAAACTTTTTATACAATGTTTCTTCCAACTCTGGAACAATGTTGCCATCTTCTTCATTGTCCAATCCTTCACTAGCTTCTTCAAAGCATCATCTGCTTGTAATGTGAAATGCTGAGTGATATCTCTCCAAGCTGGGTTCTTGTCACGATCAGATACAAAACTAACATTAGGAGTGGATATCTTTTGCTTCCATTCACGAGCACTAACTAGGATCCTATCCCTTACAATGAACCCACATTGATTGACATATGTCTGAGCATGTGGTCCCATTGGTTTGCCGGTGTCGGTGTTGAATTCTGATATTATGAAACGGCCCTCTAATGGCTTTTTTGGCCCTCGGACTTTCCTACTCTTGCCGGTGGTTGATGTAGATCAGAAGACCGGCTACATGAGTAGAAACACAACGATTAACAACAAATATACGTACGCATTGCATCTATAAGAGATGATAGATAATCGAATATACCTCGCCAGTATTTTCTTGCGCGACAATTTGTTGATCTTCAACCACTGGCATATTCAGGATATCATCATAATCAGCAAAGTACTGACTCATGTCATCCACATTGGGTGCCGGCGTTGATAATATTCGCTATTATGTCATCATTCAAGTTATCATCCGGAGCAAGGCCATTTGGTATCTTCAAGGATAACACATAGATAGAATTACTATGGCACATAACATAAGTACATGTGAAAACACATATAGAATTACTAAAATCCAATTAAATATAATAACACATAATATTTCATAAGGATAAACAATAATAAGGTACAGTGCTTTGGAATCGAATAAAAAATACTTTTGATCCAAAAAACATAGAAATAAGTACATGTATATATACATATAGAATGAATACAATTTTCTCTCTCTCTCCTCTCTCAACACATAGAATAAGTGCATATGTATATATCTCTAGATATGCATGTGATAACACATAGAATGTCTCTCTAGATACAATTTAATTTCTCTCTCTCTCAACACATGGAAATAAATTAAGTACATGATATATACACATAGAAATAATTAAGTAATATATATATGTATACATATAGAATCTCTAGATAAGAATTAATTACTAAATCTAATTAAACCTAACATATATACATAGATAGAATTTTACTAAATCAAATTAAATCTAACACATATAGAGAGAGAGATAGAATAATAATTACTAAATATATCAAAAACTATAATAAAAACTATCTAAAAAACTATCTAAATAAAGTACTAATTAAATTTAATACATTTAAATCTAATTACATATATCAAAAACTATCTAAAAACTAAGAATAAACTACTAATTAAATTTTAATACATTTAAATCTAACATATAATCAAACACTACCTAAAAACTATCTAAAAAACTATCTAAAAAGTATCTAAAAAAACTATCTAAAACAGGCTATGGATGCATGGCCAAGCATGCATGGAGGCGGCGGAGGCGAGGGCAAGGAAAAAGAGGCAAAAAGAGAAGAGAAGAGGAGGAGAAGTAAGGAGGGAAAGAGAAGAGAAGGCAGGGGAGAGGGAGACGAAGAAGGAGGAGCGGGAGCAGAGAGAAGACGATGAGGGCCGGGCGGGGGTAGACGAAGAGCGGCGCGAGCGGGTGCGGTAGAGATGACGAGATCGATTGTAGATCGAAAAGTAGAAGATGAACCGGTCGATATATATAGGCGGGACCCTTTAGTCCCGGCTGGTAACACCAACTGGGACTAAAGATCCTTTAGTCCCGGCTGGTAAGCCGAACCGGGACTAAAGGTCCAACCCTTAGTTCCGGCTCGGCTTACCAGCCGCGGACTAAAGGAATCTTTAGTCCTGGTTGGTGTACCAGCCGGGACTAAAAGTATTTTTGGGCGGGCAACTCGCCCACTTTAGTCCGGTCCTGGCTGGGCCGGACTGAAGGCCTGAAATTTTGTCCCGCCAAAGTGTTGTTTTTTCATTTGACCAAATTTGACTTGGTCAAACTTGCTCAAATGAGACACTAAATGACCTCAGATGAAAAATCTCTGAATACCAGGTTTGATCATCTCAGCAAGATCTACAATTGTTACATAGCTCATTTTCCCATTTGAGAAAGTTTTATCAAACACTAGTCACAATTTCTTTAATCTCATATAGACTTTCTAAGACTATGTCACACACTTGTGAAATTTGAACTACATTTTGTTCAAACTTTCTCAAATGAAAAAATGGCCTATATAAGGATTGTATATCTTTATGATTTGAACAAACTTGGTATTCAAAACTTTTCAATTGGAGACAATTTAGGGTTCCGAAAACTAGTTTGTAGGCGTCAAAATTTAAAAATCATAAATTTGAACCGTCCAAACTATCTCAAATGGAAAGTTGACCAAAACAGCAATTGTAGATCTTGATGATTTTAACAAACTTGGTACTCAAAACTTTTCAAGTTGAAGTCATTTAGAGTTCAGAATACTAGAGTCAAAGTGTTGTTTTTTCATTTGACCAAATTTGACTTGGTCAAACTTGCTCAAATGAGACACTAAATGACCTCAGATGAAAAATCTCTGAATATCAAGTTTGATCATCTCAGCAAGATCTACAATTGTTACATAGCTCATTTTCTCATTTGAGAAAGTTTTATCAAACACTAGTCATAAATTCTTGATTCTCATATAGACTTTTCAAAACTATGTCACACACTTGTGAAATTTGAACTACATTTTGTTCAAACTTTCTCAAATCAAAAATGGCCTATATAAGGATTGTATATCTTGATGATCTGAACAAACGTGGTATTCAAAACTTTTCAATTGGGAGACAATCTAGGGTTCCGAAAACTAGTTTGTAGGCGTCGAAATTTAAAAATCACAAATTTGAACCGTCCAAACTATCTCAAATGGAAAGTTGACCAAAACAACAATTGTATATCTTGATGATTTTAACAAACTTGGTACTCAAAACTTTTCAATTTGAAGTCATTTAGAGTTCAGAATATAAGAGTCAAAGTGTTGTTTTTTCATTTGACCAAATTTGACTTGGTCAAACTTGCTCAAATGAGACACTAAATGACCTCAGATGAAAAATATCTGAATACCAAGTTTGATCATCTCAGCAAGATCTACAATTGTTACATAGCTCATTTTCCCATTTGAGAAAGTTTTATCAAACACTAGTCATAAATTCTTGATTCTCATATAGACTTTCTAAAACTATGTCACACACTTGTGAAATTTGAACTACATTTTATTCAAACTTTCTCAAATAAAAAATGGCCTATATAAGGATTGTATATCTTGATGAGATGAACAAACTTGGTATTCAAAACGTTTCAATTGGAGACAATCTAGGATTCCAAAAACTAGTTTGTAGGCGTCGAAATTTAAAAATCACAAATTTGAACCGTCCAAACTATCTCAAATGGAAAGTTGACCAAAACAACAATTGTAGATCTTGATGATTTTAACAAACTTGGTACTCAAAACTTTTCAATTTGAAGTCATTTAGAGTTCAGAATACTAGAGTCAAAGTGTTGTTTTTTTCATTTGACCAAATTTGACTTGGTCAAACTTGCTCAAATGAGACACTAAATGACCTCAGATAAAAAATCTCTGAATACCAAGTTTGATCATCTCAGCAAGATCTACAATTGTTACATAGCTTATTTTCCCATTTGAGAAAGTTTTATCAAACACTAGTCATAAATTCTTGAATCTCATATAGACTTTCTAAAACTATGTCACACACTTGTGAAATTTGAACTACATTTTGTTCAAACTTTCTCAAATGAAAAAATAGCCTATATAAGGATTGTATATCTTGATGAGCTGAACAAACTTGGTATTCAAAACTTTTCAATTGTAGACAATCTAGGGTTCCAAAAACTAGTTTGTAGGCGTTGTAATTTAAAAATCACAAATTTGAACCGTCCAAACTATCTCAAATGAAAAGTTGACCAAAACAACAATTGTAGATCTTGATGATTTTAACAAACTTGGTACTCAAAACTTTTCAATTGGAGATAATCTAGGATTTGCATCGTTGTATCATGCAGGCACAACAGTGAATTTTTTCTTGACGTATGACCCTTGGTTATGATCTTGTCGTAACCATGGAGTGTCTTCATCATTTAACATGATGCTTGGATCTTTCTTCACTATGAAGGGTGGAATTCGACATTTCTTTCATAATCTTCGGACATGTCTGACTTGTCTTCAATTCCCACTATATTTATTTTCCCAGAAAGAACTATGTGGTGCTTTGGCTCATTGATCATTGAGTTGATGTCTTCGTTTTTTCCTCTCTTTGATTTTGTAGACATGTCTTTCACATAGAACATCTAACTCACATCGGCAGCAAGGACGAATGGTTCGTCTTTGTACCCAATATTATTGAGGTCCACTGTTGTCATTCCATACTCTTTGTCGACTGTTACCCCTCCTCCGGTCAGCTTCACCCATTGGCACCGGAACAAAGGGACTTTAAAATTAGGTGCATAGTCTAGTTCCCATATATCTTCTATACGGCCATAATATGTTTGTATATTCCTATTTGGATCTGTGCCATCTATGCGAACACCACTATTTTGATTGGTGCTCCTTTTATCTTGGGCAACTGTGTAAAATGTATTCCCATTTATCTCATACCCTTGGTACGTGAGGATATGCCATGATGGTTGCCTAGCCAACAAATACAGTTGCTCATCAATATTGTCATCGCCTTGACATTCTTTTCGCAACCAACCACTGAAACTTTCTATGTGCTGACGCCTAATCCAAGCTTCAGTCTTCCCTGGAAACTTGGATCGTAAGAACTCCTTATGTATCTCAATGTACGGATGCACCAATGACGAGTTCTGAAGAACTGTGTAGTGTGCTTTATTGAAATAATCGTCTTCCATGCCAATATATGTTTTCTTCCCTAAAGTTCCTTTACCACTGAGTCTCCCCTCGTGTCGCGATTCGGGAACGCCAATCGGGGCAAGGTCAGGAATAAAGTCAACACAGAACTCAATGACCTCCTCTATTCCATAGCCCTGGGCGATGCTTCCTTCAGGCTTAGAACGGACTTTCACATATTTCTTCAAGACTCCCATAAACCTCTTGAAGGGGAACATGTTATGTAAGAACACAGGTCCAAGAATACTAATCTCCTTCACCAAATGAACTAGGAGGTGTGTCATGATATTAAAGAAGGATAGAGGGAACACCAACTCAAAGCTGACAAGACATTGAACCACATCATTCTGTAGAGTAGCTAGTTCCACTGGATTGATTGCCTTCTGAGAAATTGCATTGAGGAATGCACATAGCTTCACGGTGGCTAGACGTACATGTGGAGGTAGAATTCCTCTTAAAGCAACTAGAAGCAATTGCGTCATAAGCACGTGGCAGTCGTGGGACTTTAAGTTTAGGAATTTCTTCTCTGGCACATTTATTATACCCTTTATATTGGAGGAGAATCCTGATGGGACCTTGATGCTGCTTAGACATTCTAACATGCTGTCCCTCTCTTCTTTGCTAAGCATGTAGCTAGCAGGACTTA
Source organism: Miscanthus floridulus (assembly GCF_019320115.1). Lineage (NCBI taxonomy): Eukaryota > Viridiplantae > Streptophyta > Magnoliopsida > Poales > Poaceae > Miscanthus > Miscanthus floridulus. The sequence continues at coordinate 16,453 of NW_027097917.1, read as the reverse complement.
AGTAATGACGTCCATCATCTGTCTTCTCTGGATGAAGGTTGTCTCGTTCTTTCATGCCCTGCAAGTCCTGGCGTGCTTCAAGTGAATCCTTTGGCTTCCTGTACACACTCATGAATCCTAACAGGTTCACACAAAGATTCTTTGTCAGATGCATCACGTCGATTGCGTTGCGGACCTCTAGGACTTGCCAATAGGGTAGCTCCCAAAAGATGGACTTCTTCTTCCACATGGGTGCGTGTCCCTTAGCATCTTTGGGAATAGATTCGCTGCCTTGTCCCTTTCCAAATACTACTTTCACATCCTTGACCATTGCGAGTACATCTTCTCCGGTTCGGTTATGAGGCTTCTTCCGGTGGTCTGGCTTACCTTTAAAATGCTTACCTTTCTTTCTTACTTGGTGATTCAAAGGAAGGAATCGACAATGGCCAAGGTACATGACCTTTCGACATCTTTTCAAATATATACTGTCAAGGTCATCAAAACAATGTGTGCATGCATTATATCCTTTGTTTGTCTAACCTGAAAGATTACTTAAAGCAGGCCAATCATTGATTATTACGAACAACATTGCTCGTAGGTCAAAGTGTTCTTGTTTGTACTCATCCCAGACACGTACACCTGGTTTGTTCCATAAAACTAGAAGTTCTTCAACTAATGGCTTCAGATAGACATCAATGTTGTTGCCAGGTTGCCTCGGACCTTGGATGAGGATCGGCATCATAATGAACTTCTGCTTCATGCATAACCATGGAGGAAGGTTGTAGATACATAGAGTAACTAGCCAAGTGCTATGACTAGTGCTCTGCTCCCCAAAAGGATTCATACCATCTGTACTTAAGGCGAACCTTAAGTTTCTAGCCTCATTTGCAAACTCTGAAAATTCCCTGTCTATCGCTCTCCACTAGGACCCATCAGCTGGGTGTCTCAACATATTGTCTACCTTACGGTCTTCTTTATGCCACCGCAACAACTTTGCATAGTCTTTATTTCTGAACAAACGTTTTAAGCGTGGTATTATAGGAGCATACTATATAACCTTGGCAGAGATTTTCTTTCTAGGACGTTGTTCACCCTCGATGTCACTAGGATCATCGCGTCTAATCTTATACCGCGCTGCTTTACATACCGGGCATTCATCCAAATTCTCATATTCATTGCCATGGTAGAGGATGCAGTCATTAGAACATGCATGTATCTTCTGGATTTTTAATCCCAAAGGGCAGACAACCTTTTTTGCTTCGTACGTAGTGGTGGGCAATTCATTTGGCTTCGGAAGCATCTTCTTTATAAGGTTCAATAAATTCCTAAATGCCTTGTCAGATATACCATTCTTTGCCTTCCACTGTAGCAATTCCAGTGTTGTACCCAGTTTTTTTTGCCCCTCTTCGACCGTCGGGTATAGCAACTTCCTATGATCCTTAAGCATGCGCTCGAACTTAACTTTCTCTTTTTCACTTTCACATTCTTGTTGTGCATCACGAATGGCATCGCCAAGAGCATCACCGAGATCATCTTCTGCCGCTACCTCTTCTTCATCTCTCCCCATTGTAGTATCATCAAAGGCAGCATACTGAGCAATAATGTCATCAATGTCTAAATCTTCTCCTTCACCTTCTTCCATCATGACCCCGCTTTCTCCATGCTTAGTCCAACATATATAGTTTGACATGAAACCTGACTTAAGCAAATGTGAATGAAGACTCATTGAGCTTGAATATTCCTTTAAATTCTTACATATGGCACATGGACAGCACATGAAATCATCCGGCTTATTTGCCTCGGCCACACCTAAGAAATAGTGCACGCCCTCAATAAAGTCTTGGGAGCGACGATCGGCATTATACATCCAATGGCGTGACATAATCTGCATTACACGACAAATTATGAAAACCTTGAACATAATTAAGTATTTTATTACACAACATAGATGACACACACACGGTTGATTAATTAACTAAGCCTGGCTACAACGTAAGCAATCCCAACTATCACTAAACAAACTAAAACTACAATGCACTTCAGTAACATAATTATTTCATGATCGTACGCAACTAAAACAGACAAATCATTCTTCTGTTGAATATCAATAAGCTTCTCTTGCTGGCTCACTGCCTCATTATTAGCAGCCGCTACCTCAAGCACACCCAAATTCTGCATGTATGTAGCATAATCTTCCTCCCAGTACCAACCATCGCATCCATTGCCCTCCCACTGAAATTAAAGCCAAAAAATATTTAGTAAAAAATATTCAAGAAAAGCAGGTCAATTAGCCATAATTATAAAATGCGTAAGAAACTCACATCGTGATCCAGGCACTTGTAGAAAACACGACCCTTGTTGGGTCCCTGTCTCTTAACTCGGTACTCCATCACAATCTTCTTCTTACACTTGCCGCAGATAATGAGTGGGAGTCCTGGCCTCAGTCGTTTCGCAACCGAATGAGAGGCTGAGGATCCGGTACCAGTTGTCATCTACTTTCTATACTTATTTTTGCAAACTAGTGTAAATTTCATATTTTCTAAAATGATATATTTAAACAAAACTAGTACGGATTTCACATGTTTCAATAAATAACCATCCGTACTAGTTGACCTTGCTTATGTGATCATCTCGGCCAACATTTCTCCACCGGACGGCACCGTACTTGGCCAAGAAAGAGCTCCGATTCTACGAGAAAGGGAACACGGTCTTCCACGACCGTTGCCGCTCTCCCTCGTAGAATCAAAGCTCCTCCTTGACGTCTGTTACCGCTCGACAGAGAACATGTTGGCCGAGCTGAACACGGTCCGCAAGTTCAACTAGTATGGATTTTTTATAATTTTCTAACTATTTACTAAGTTTTTCATTTCATGGAAAATTTAATTCTAAAAAAAGGCATGATTTCTAAGTAGTTCATTTCATGGAAAAAATAATTCTAAGTGACCTGCTCGATATCGGCGAGCTCGCGGGCGTTTAGGTTGCCGAGGATAGTAACATTTGTAGATGGCATTTGTAGGTCTGAAGTTATCAAATATCCATCAAATTATAGCTCAAAAACATGTTTCAATAAATAACCATCCGTACTAGTTGACTTTGCTTATGTGATCATCTCAGCGAGCATTTCTCTACCGGACGGCACTGTACTTGGCCAAGGAAGAGCTCCAATTCTACGAGAAAGGGAACACGGTCTTCCACGACCGTTACCACTCTCCCTCGTAGAATCAAAGCTCCTCCTTGATGTCCGTTACCGCTCGGCAGAGAACATGCTCGCCGAGCTGAACACGGTCCGCAAGTTCAACTAGTATGAATTTTCTAACAATTTTCTAAGTTTTTCATTTCATGGAAAAATTAATTCTAAGATCACGTAAGCCACCGGGGACGAGGATGGCGCGTGCTCCAGCGAGGACGAGCGAGGCATGATTTTGATGAACTAATTTAACTTTTGTTTATCCAAACATATATGCAAATCATCATGTGATTTTGAGCTAAAAATAACATATAAAATCATAATAAAGTCCAACATATAAAGTTACACATGCATCTATATCGCAAAATGAGATAAGCTACTGATAAAACATAAGAGGATTAAGTTTGTTACCTCCAAAATCGAAGAGCAACACCAATGGAGGGGGAGAGAGCAAGAACAACAGCAAGCTGAAGAACAGAGGCAGTGAGTTTGAATGGAATGGCTCAGGCTCGGGGAGGAAGAAACGAGCTGGATTATAGGCCGGGATAATTAGTACCGGTTAGGGGGCCAAACCAGGACTAAAGATTAATCTTTATTCCCGGGGCATTACCCAAACCGGGACTAAAAGCTTTAGTCCCGGCTGGTATTACCAACCGGGACTAAAGGTAAACCTTTAGTCCCGGTTGGTAATACCAGCCGGGACTAAAGATCCCTACCCCGCGGACGACCGTTGGGCAGGGACCTTTAGTCCCGGTTGGTATTACCAACCGGGACTAAAGGGTCCTTTAATCCTAGTGGCAAAAAATACCGAGGCTAATGCTAAATTGGGACATCGTTCTAAAGTCTGTTCTCTAGTAGTGTGTGATAGTGGCTTATATATGCTAATATGTCAAGTGTATGCTGTAATATTTGGGATGGTTAGTCATGCATTTAAAGATCACCTCAGCGAAGGCCATGGAGCAATAATGGAGATCATACCTGGAAGACATGCAAAAAGTCCAAAGTAGAAGAAGGGCAGACAAGAAGACATAAACAAACGGAACTAGACGAGTGCTGCACAGGAGCACCGGATAACTCTTGTGATGCCTCTTTTTACAAGCAACGGAGAAATGAAAAGGGCGGTACACAGAAGTAGGCAAGACAAACACCAACAAAACATTGGTGGTTGTGACCAGGGAGGACTGGAGAAAAGGCTAGGACGATGAAGAAGTCTTTGCAAAAGCTTTTATAGGCACCGGAATAATCTGGCAATGGATAGAGAGGGCGGCGCCAAAGAAAGTTTTAGGTGCACCGGATTTATTCGGTGGTCACCGGAGAAAGGTCCAATGGTCGGCAACGACTAGCTGACATGGCAGTCACTACAATTCTCTTGGTGGGGTTAGGCTAGTTAGAAAACCGCTTTATCTCTTGCATTAGGCTTAGTAAAAGAGGTTTGCATACCTCTGAAGCTTAGTGCTCGTGCGTGCACCATTATTGTACCCTAGTGGCTTCTAACCTTGTGATATCACAAGAACCACGTTTATGGTGTGGCCACCTCTGGTGTACCGAAGGAATGAGGCCCATGGTGTTTGAGCCGGAAGCTCGATATTGAAGATGGTAGGGAGCAGTCCACGATTGGTCATTTCGAAGACACACTTGCGTGTGGGGATGGCCCGGGGACTATCCACGGAGTTATCCAACCAAGATCTTGGCCCGTGCGAGGGGCTCCAACGAGTACACTAGGGGAAGCGCGAGCTTCTTGATACCTCGAGAATAAAGCACTACTTAGAGGAGGTCATAAGATAGACCCATGCTCCCCATAAGTCAGGAACTGTGGCGCTGTGGCCGATCCTGTGAGACTTGAGCGACAAATTACCCACGCCACTAATCTTACATTAGTGGCATGTGTTTAGTTTCATGTCACTAATTGAGGCGTCTCCTTTGGCTGTTTTAACATAGTGCCTTAAAAACTACTGTATATTTGGATGGTTAGACTTCTCATGTGTGTGGACTATTGTCTTGCAAAATTTGTATTAAATTAAGCTTAAGTAGTAATACAACGTTGGAATTGGATGTGACCACATATGATATTTCACTTCTGTTACTATATGCATGTAGTGGAACACATAGGTCGTGTAGCTCCATGGCCTACTTGGTCGATTAAGTTAACCTTCGCTGATGTACCAGTTGATAGTATAGTTTATGTAGCACCCGGTTTTAAGAACAAAACCAGATACACACCATATGTGAGCCCAGGAAGTCAAATCTCACATATAGCTATAAATAAAGGTAATATCAATAGACAATGCTTAAATACATTGCATATTAGTATAAAGAATGTAACCTCAGAGTATAGACAACGGAAAGACCTAAATCCATAGGGACAACTGACTGGTTGATCACAAGCCTGATTCCTCCAAACTCTAGCAATCTGGTACCCATCTGGGATTTCTCCATATATGTGTAAAATAAAGCAAGCGTAAGTACAAGTCGTACTCAACAAATATGACATGGGGTTCATGAGGCTCAAAAGGTTGACACTGGTTCAACTACGATTAGCTTTTAATGAGTCATCTTTTAGCAATTGGTTGGCATCAAATTTATTGACAAGCCCACGTAAACACATGATCAGGTAAACATGAATAATGAATAGCATAAACAATTAACCATTAGTGAGCATCTTCATCATCCATATCACTAGTGTTCATCATCTATTCCATAAATGTTCCAAGGCCGCTCGTGACCGTGAGCATGGCTGATATACCAGTTTTACACTCTGCAGAGGTTGTACACTTTCACTGTGAGTCATGATTTAACCTTTCGCCCGAGGCGGCCAACCTCTTGACCCACTACCAAGGAAGGTCGGCAGGGTTCACTATGAAGCCTTTCAAAGTTTTGTCTAACAAGTTAGGGCCATTAGATTCACTCGGCGAACAGATATAGGAACCCCCTGTCGAATGGCACAATTCCATCATGGCTATACACATAAGAGTAGAGGCTGTCCTATACCCGATTCGGCAAGCCATTCTTACGCCAATAAAGGTAACCACTAACAAGCTAGAAAAGGTCCTCATACTGAGTGAAAGCCAGAGCCATATAGCCCTCACAGCTGTACTGTAAGTCCCGGATAAACCACTTACAGATAAGTCCTTAGGGAGAGAAATCTAGAGCACCATAAAATAGCCCAATGCCCTAGCCTCCTTGTTCCATGTTGCTAAAAAGCATCTTTTAGTGTTTCTTGCATATTACATTAGTCAAGTTACAAGATCATGGTTGAAGTTGAGCACTAGCATCATACTACCCAGTGCAATACCCCATAGGTAACAAGGCACAAGGTAACAAAGTACTAGGAAATCCTTAGTGGCAGTCAAGGTAGACACAAGCAGTATGAATTAAGTGATTAAAGGTGTATAGGACAACAAGGAAGATCCCATGCTATACTTGCCTTAAACACCGATCCTTCAGTAAGCTTTAATCTTCAACGTTCTTCTTCTTCTTGATTACCACGTATATCTCACCGACTGAACGTAATCATAAAGCACCACACAAGCATCCATACAATCATACACGAAGCAAACAATAGATCTAAATTAGAACAGTACACCAAACATAAAATCAAGATGAAAAGTTTATAAAACGAATCTACGTCTCGCTACGTACACATAGATGCGAAAACACGCTAATCGGAGCTACGGTTGAAAAGATACAACTATCGAAAGATTTACTTTACACATGAAAAAGGAAACTATAGGCTTCATTTATTTAACTATATAAAAGCTTATATAAATTGGATTAAATCAAATTTGGAATTGAGTTATAAAACTAAAGTAAAAGAAATCATATTTTATTTACAAAACCCAGTTGCACAATTATTAATCAAGATATGATTTAAACCATGAAATTTTAGAAATAGTAATATGGTAACCACTGTTGCTAACACGTAGATGTCGTCGCTATGAATCTAACGCAACTTGAATGGGTCAAAACAGATCTAAAACGCAAAAGATATGATTTACACAAGATTTTCTTTGATAAAATAATAGATTAAATCTAATCACGTATTTTAAAAGTTGAAAACACATCTAACAGTAGTATAAACATGTAGGTTATGAAATTACGAACCTAGCGCAAGTTGAACGGATCAAATCGGAGTTAGAACGAAGAAACGGTAAGGATTCATTATTGATTGTAAGTGGTGTATTTCTATAGTATTGTTGGATTTGTTTTTCTATAAGAAAACGGCCATAAAACATATACGTGATGTCATCAAGCTAATTGGAACAGCTAACTGGAGCAGGGAGCACTCACGGCGCACGGCAACAACTGATTCTCGTATAGGAGCTCAACAAAGCTAGCAGGGTGCAGGTCAAGGAGGGAAAACTAACCGGAGGCGTTCGGAGGTCCTCACCGATGCCAGATGAGGAACAGCGATGTCGGCGTTGAAGCAGACAGCGGCGAGATCGGGTTTCACAAGCGGCTCCTCCAACTGATCGGAGATGCTGCATCAATTGATTGGGTTAACAAGGAAACAGAGACTTCAAAGAGGAGCAGGTACGTACTGCGATCATATCAGACTGTTCCATGAGCGGTGACATACGTGATCTGCATTGCTGCCTGGTTCGTTACGGCCGGTTGATGATTATTGTTCATGGATCTCAGTATTTTCTGGCGTTGACGGATGAGACCATGATGGCCGCACGGAGAGTAGGGTTCCGGTGGACTGCAGTGCTTGGCCAGTGGATACGTACGCCGATAGAGTACGTGGCTTTCTAGTCATGCTTGACGGCTTGCATGCTTTTGCTCGGCACAGGCAACAGTAGATGGTAGATCGGCAGGCCAGGCATAGCAACGTACCGAAACGATGCATGGTTTGCATGCACTGCCGGAGATGAAGTTGATGGCAAAGATGGATCTCCCCATGATGACGTAGGCACGGCCGGCGGCGGTCGATGGCAACAGCGCGCAGGGGTGGTCTCGACTTGTTGCACGAAGGAGATGATGGCTGGGCTGGGCAGCGCGGTGGCGACGGTGACGGCGACGGTGAGGGAAGAAGGGAAAAATAAAATTTACTACACGAGGGATTTTCTAAACTAGGGGCTCCCTATATGGTAGTTTTGGTGTGCTTTGCCTAAGGGGTTGGTAGATATATAGGGGGAAAAACTCCCCATATCCCCGTCAACTAGCGATATGGTACTAATTGACATTGCACCATCCGCCTGCACTAATGGGCCTAAATAAACATTAAAGCCCCTGCATGGGCCTTTGAGATTTACAAGGATTATTGCACCTAGGCTTTGAGCGTTGGAAAAAATGAGAGATTTATTATATTCGGAATTAATTAATTTCATGGATAAAATAATTGTAGAAAAGTCCAGAATTAATATTTAAGCCACGAAAAATACTCCGAGACCTCTGAAATTTGGAGAAAATTCTCAGAGACACTTTGGAACATGATGAACCCAAATAAAGTATTTGGAGCTCATAAAAAGATTGTTGGGAACTTGGAACATAAAGATTAAGGTGAAGGAGGTAGGAATTAAATTTCAGAAAGAAGCTGAAAAATTCCTAGAGATAGATATTCGTCTCCTAAACGTATAAAACACACACATTTTGCACATAGAAACACGAGGTGCGACCGGCATGAATGCAACAAACACATTTCTACCTTATGATAATTTTTAAATTAATGAAAATTTTTATTTTCCTATGTTTTCATGAGCACAAAATTCAAAATTAAATCATTTTAGCTCTATTTCCAGAAATTCAAATTTTAGGGTGTTACAGTTTAGCTTAGCAATTTGGACGGCTCCATGGAATATTCATCTCCAAATTACGTCCTGAAATCTTGTTTATGTAACGGCATATCATATACATACAATATTGAGTAAATTTTATATGATCTCTTCACGTCACTTTAAATATTCAAAAAGAACATGGTGGTATAGCTTGCAGCACAGACACAAAAACAGTAATTGGTTACAACTTCCAATTTATTCAATATTATCGGCTGTAGCATAGCGTAACTGAATAGATACAGGAGTATGCAAAATGCATATAAGCATATCTTCCTATACAATAATGAACTGAGTCTTGATTTACTTAGTAGTGGTTGTTCTCCCAGAACTGAGCTTGAAGCCAATCAATTGTTCCCTTTTGCACCTGGAAGGCCTTGGCCAAGACATCATCTGAGATCGGTGGCTTTGATCCAAAGACTGCGTTCGCAATAGTAATAACCCCAGGGTTCTGGCTGCTTAGTGCAGCGATTGCCACAGCCGGCTTGTCATGGACCGGGTTGAATTGGAAGTGTATGAGCCCTTGGGGGAAGACAAACACGTCACCCTTGTTGAGAACCTTGGCGAATAGCTTGTTACCGTTGTCTGTGTTGGAGGTGACAAATCCAACATAAAGTGTACCCTCGAGCACGGTGAGGATCTCTGTGGCACGTGGGTGGGTGTGTGGCGGATTTTCGCCTAATGGTGCGTAGTCAATGCGAGCCAACGAGATGCCCAGGGTGTTGAGTGCAGGCAACTGCATGACATTGATCAAAGTGACATTGGATCCAACCTTGCTTTTCATGGTGTCCCTAGGCTTGTCAAGGTTTGCTGCCTTGAAAAAGTCATCGGCGTTCACTGCCATGGGGTCCTTGCAAACAAATCCATTCACCTTCACTGTATGCATAGACGAGGACAAATAGTTAGATGGAGAACAGGTGATTAGGCCATACCTTGAAATGCTAGTTGTATGTAGATGCTTGTTTTAACAAATGATTCTTATTTGATTAGTGAATTAGTATAAGAAAACAGCATGACTTAAAGCGAGAGTATGCATACCCGGAGAGTGTATGTCGGCAACACAGAAGTCTTGGAGCGGGCTAGGGTCAGAGGCAGTGGCCTGAGAAATGACCAATGCTACAAAAGCAACGAGGAGAAAGTAGGTGGAGGCAGCCATTTGGTTTTGCACACGCTTTTGTGTTTGTGCTCTCTGAATTCAGCTATGGAGCTTCTTAGCTTGTGGTGTTTGTGTCTGTCTTGTTGATGCTTTTGGCATGGGGATGGTGAGGTTATATAGCCTGCCACAGAGCATGTGGCGACGTGTACGTATTAATGGCTTAATAAGTCTTAAGTCGAACCTTTCAGCAGAACTGAAGAAACAGTCTTGGCAGTTGTCTTATATCAACTTCGCACACCTACCTTGCTTTTAATAATTTTTTCACACGCACCATACGGCTAACAAAATCAACGTGCACGTTCTCTTTGCTTGCAGCACAGCATTACGGAAGTGTAGTCTTTGTTTTCTTTTTGTGTTTTTTGGTGTCTGGGTTCAAGCGTACCATCTTTGCTTGTGCTAACATAGGTATAGAAAGAGTCAACTCACAAAAAAATTTACAAATAGTCAACAATGCAAAAGTACATGACCGTCATACAAAATCTTTATTACCTTTTGCACTTCATATAATTATAACTATCCAACAATCTCCATATATTTCGTCATTCGTGACCGGTTGACGAGTCATATATAGCAGACGACTAACGTTTCCAATGTTTATTTGGTCACCATTTTTTTTGCTTGTGAGAACTGTGGAATTATATATCTGAAACCAACATCTGTCGTACACGCTTTACTAGATCAAGCACTTGACTGCTTCTTTGTAGCTTTACACTAATACGTGAGGTACAGAAAGAGTCATCGATGCTTGTGCTAACATGCGTATAGAAAGAGTCAACTCGCTAATAAAAGATAGAAAGAGTCAATAGTGGGGAAGCCTCTCTATAACACATGTACAACATCTTTATTTACTTTACACCATGATCACAACTATTAAATAATCTCCATGTCGTCATTCGTAACCACTAGTTGAGTCATACTTCCTCTGCCCAAAAATAACCGTCGTTCTCGCTTCCTGAGAAATAACTTTGACAACTAATTTTATATAAAAAGATATTAATATTTATGATACACAATTAATACCATTAGATAGATCTTTAAATCTATTTTCATAATAAATTTGTTTGGAAATACAAATGTTGCTCGTATTTTCTACAAATCTAGTCAAACTTATGGCACGGAAACCCAAAACGACAATTAATTTGGGACGGAGGTAGTATATAGCAGAAAGAGTCAACTCCTCATGTTTCCAATGTTTACTTGGTCACCATTTTTTCGGGAGTTAACATAAATGAATGAATCGAGTGGAATGCTTCCGTACCAAGGCTGGGACAAACTTGGTAAACGCCTAAAGGGTAGCTACCGCACACGCTTTACTTTTGAGTTAATCTGGTGAAGCTTCTATATCTATCGGTACAAGACCAAACCGTCATCTGTCCATCGTACTTCACCAGTGAGGTCATCCCATAAGCTAGCCTGCAGCCTGCTATTGCCACAACATTAGCAAAATGTTATTTTTCTATTCTCCAGATCCCAGACTTTTTTATATGACATTGGCCCTTCATTAACGTCTTGCTGCATGGGATAGTGACTTTTTTTTTTTTTTGCATCTGATATGATATATTGGCCCTTCATTAACGTTTGAATTTCTAAAAGTTTAAAATTTGAATTTTTTAAACGACCTCAGATGGACAAATAGCAAAAATGAAAGTTGTAGATCTCAAAAAAAGCACCGTGACCGTGATCCTGCTTCATCAACCATGTTGAAACAAAAATTTAGGTGCATGGCTAAAGAATCACTGCCGGTCTGTGTTATCATTGGGCAATATATGAAAGCTATCCTATCACAACCGGTTGAAGCTACGAACCTTATCCCTACCGATTGCAAAGCAGTCGGCAGTGATCGGCCAACAGTGATTGTATACTCTGTGATAGTGGCTTATATATGCTAATATGTCAAGTGTACGCTGTAATATTTGGGATGGTTAGTCATGCATTTAAAGATCACCTCAGCGAAGGCCATGGAGCAATAATGGAGATCATACCTGGAAGACATGCAAAAAGTCCAAAGTAGAAGAAGGGCAGACAAGAAGACATAAACAAACGGAACTAGACGAGTGCTGCACAGGAGCACCGGATAACTCCTGTGATGCCTCTTTTTACAAGCAACGGAGAAATGAAAAGGGCGGTACACAGAAGTAGGCAAGACAAACACCAACAAAACATTGGTGGTTGCGACCAGGGAGGACTGGAGAAAAGGCTAGGACGATGAAGAAGTCTTTGCAAAAGCTTTTATAGGCACCGGAATAATCTGGCGATGGATAGAGAGGGCGGCGCCAAAGAAAGTTTTAGGTGCACCGGATTTATTCGGTGGTCACCGGAGAAAGGTCCAATGGTCGGCAACGACTAGCTCACATGGCAGTCACTAGAATTCTCCTGGTGGGGTTAGGCTAGTTAGAAAACCGCTTTATCTCTTGCATTAGGCTTAGTAAAAGAGGTTTGCATACCTCTGAAGCTTAGTGCTCGTGCGTGCACCATTATTGTACCCTAGTGGCTTCTAACCTTGCGATATCACAAGAACCACGTTTATGGTGTGGCCACCTCTGGTGTACCGAAGGAATGAGGCCCATGGTGTTTGAGCCGGAAGCTCGATATTGAAGATGGTAGGGAGCAGTCCACGATTGGCCATTTCGAAGACACACTTGCGTGTGGGGATGGCCCGGGGACTATCCACGGAGTTATCCAACCAAGATCTTGGCCCGTGCGAGGGGCTCCAACGAGTACACTAGGGGAAGCACGAGCTTCTTGATACCTCGAGAATAAACCACTACTTAGAGGAGGTCATAAGATAGACCCATGCTCCCCATAAGTCAGGAACCGTGGCGCTGTGGCCGATCCTGTGAGACCTGAGCGACAAATTACCCACGCCACTAATCTTACATTAGTGGCATGTGTTTAGTTTCATGTCACTAATTGAGGCGTCTCCTTTGGCTGTTTTGACATAGTGCCTCAAAAACTACTGTATATTTGGACGGTTAGACTTCTCGTGTGTGTGGACTTTTGTCTTGCAAAATTTGTATTAAATTAAGCTTAAGTAGTAATACAACGTTGGAATTGGATGTGACCACGTATGATATTTCACTTCTGTTACTATATGCATGTAGTGGAACACATAGGTCGTGTGGCTCCATGGCCTACTTGGTCGATTAAGTTAACCTTCGCTGATGTACCAGTTGATAGTATAGTTTATGTAGCACCCGGTTTTAAGAACAAAACCAAATACATACCATATGTGAGCCTAGGAAGTCAAATCTCACATATAGCTATAAATAAAGGTAATATCAATAGACAATGCTTAAATACATTGCATATTAGTATAAAGAATGTAACCTCAGAGTATAGACAACGGAAAGACCTAAATCCATAAGGACAACTGACTGGTTGATCACAAGCCTGATTCCTCCAAACCCTAGCAATCTGGTACCCATCTGGGATTTTTCCATATATGTGTAAAATAAAGCAAGCGTAAGTACAAGTCGTACTCAACAAATATGACATGGGGTTCATGAGGCTCAAAAGGTTGACACTGGTTCAACTGCGATTAGCTTTTAATGAGTCATCTTTTAGCAATTGGTTGGCATCAAATTTATCGACAAGCCCACGTAAACACATGATCAGGTAAACATGAATAATGAATAGCATAAACAATTAACCATTAGTGAGCATCTTCATCATCCATATCACTAGTGTTCATCATCTATTCCATAAATGTTCCAAGGCCGCTCGTGACCGTGAGCATGGCTGATATACCGGTTTTACACTCTGCAGAGGTTGTACACTTTCACTGTGAGTCGTGATTTAACCTTTCGCCTGAGGCGGCCAACCTCTTGACCCACTACCAAGGAAGGTCGACAGGGTTCACTATGAAGCCTTTCAAAGTTTTGTCTAACAAATTAGGGCCATTAGATTCACTCGGCGAACAGATATAGGAACCCCCTGTCGAATGACACAATTCCATCATGGCTATACACATAAGAGTAGAGGCTGTCCTATACCCGATTCGGCAAGCCATTCTTACGCCAATAAAGGTAACCACTAACAAGCTAGAAAAGGTCCTCATACTGAGCCAAAGCCAGAGCCATATAGCCCTCACAGCTGTACTGTAAGTCCCGGATAAACCACTTACAGATAAGTCCTTAGGGAGAGGAATCTAGAGCACCATAAAATAGCCCAATGCCCTAGCCTCCTTGTTCTATGTTGCTAAAAAGCATCTTTTAGTGTTTCTTGCATATTACATTAGTCAAGTTACAAGATCATGGTTGAAGTTGAGCACTAGCATCATACTACCCAGTGCAATACCCCATAGGTAACAAGGCACAAGGTAACAAAGTACTAGGAAATCCTTAGTGGCAGTCAAGGTAGACACAAGCAGTATGAATTAAGTGATTAAAGGTGTATATGACAACAAGGAAGATCCCATGCTATACTTGCCTTAAACACCGATCCTTCGGTAAGCTTTAATCTTCAACGTTCTTCTTCTTCTTGATTACCACGTATATCTCACCGACTGGACGTAATCATAAATCACCACACAAGCATCCATACAATCATACACGAAGCAAACAATAGATCTAAATTAGAACAGTACACCAAACATAAAATCAAGATGAAAAGTTTGTAAAACGAATCTACGTCTCGCTACGTACACACAGACGCGAAAACACGCTAATCGGAGCTACGGTTGAAAAGATACAACTACCGAAAGATTTACTTTACACATGAAAAAGGAAACTATAGGCTTCATTTATTTAACTATATAAAAGCTTATATAAATTGGATTAAATCAAATTTGGAATTGAGTTATAAAACTAAAGTAAAAGAAATCATATTTTATTTACAAAACCCAGTTGCACAATTATTAATCAAGATATGATTTAAACCATGAAATTTTAGAAATAGTAATATGGTAACCACTGTTGCTAACACGTAGATGTCGTCGCTATGAATCTAACGCAACTTGAATGGGTCAAAACAGATCTAAAACGCAAAAGATATGATTTACACAAGATTTTCTTTGATAAAATAATAGATTAAATCTAATCACGTATTTTAAAAGTTGAAAACACATCTAACAGTAGTATAAACATGTAGGTTATGAAATTACGAACCTAGCGCAAGTTGAACGGATCAAATCGGAGTTAGAACGAAGAAACGGTAAGGATTCATTATTGATTGTAAGTGGTGTATTTCTATAGTATTGTTGGATTTGTTTTTCTATAAGAAAACGGCCATAAAACATATACGTGATGTCATCAAGCTAATTGGAACAGCTAACTGGAGCAGGGAGCACTCACGGCGCACGGCAACAACTGATTCTCGTATAGGAGCTCAACAAAGCTAGCAGGGTGCAGGTCAAGGAGGGAAAACTAACCGGAGGCGTTCGGAGGTCCTCACCGATGCCAGATGAGGAACAGCGATGTCGGCGTTGAAGCAGACAGCGGCGAGATCGGGTTTCACAAGCGGCTCCTCCAACTGATCGGAGATGCTGCATCAATTGATTGGGTTAACAAGGAAACAGAGACTTCAAAGAGGAGCAGGTACGTACTGCGATCATATCAGACTGTTCCATGAGCGGTGACATACGTGATCTGCATTGCTGCCTGGTTCGTTACGGCCGGTTGATGATTATTGTTCATGGATCTCAGTATTTTCTGGCGTTGACGGATGAGACCATGATGGCCGCACGGAGAGTAGGGTTCCGGTGGACTGCAGTGCTTGGCCAGTGGATACGTACGCCGATAGCGTACGTGGCTTTAGTCATGCTTGACGGCTTGCATGCTTTTGCTCGGCACAGGCAACAGTAGATGGTAGATCGGCAGGCCAGGCATAGCAACGTACCGAAACGATGCATGGTTTGCATGCACTGCCGGAGATGAAGTTGATGGCAAAGATGGATCTCCCCATGATGACGTAGGCACGGCCGGCGGCGGTCGATGGCAACAGCGCGCAGGGGTGGTCTCGACTTGTTGCACGAAGGAGATGATGGCTGGGCTGGGCAGCGCGGTGGCGACGGTGACGGCGACGGTGAGGGAAGAAGGGAAAAATAAAATTTACTACACGAGGGATTTTCTAAACTAGGGGCTCCCTATATGGTAGTTTTGGTGTGCTTTGCCTAAGGGGTTGGTAGATATATAGGGGGAAAAACTCCCCATATCCCCGTCAACTAGCGATATGGTACTAATTGACATTGCACCATCCGCCTGCACTAATGGGCCTAAATAAACATTAAAGCCCCTGCATGGGCCTTTGAGATTTACAAGGATTATTGCACCTAGGCTTTGAGCGTTGGAAAAAATGAGAGATTTATTATATTCGGAATTAATTAATTTCATGGATAAAATAATTGTAGAAAAGTCCAGAATT
>NW_027097916.1:0-29578 GCF_019320115.1 Miscanthus floridulus | reverse complement strand
AATGGTACGCAGTACCATAATACTATATCTTTCAAAAGATGGCTCCCAATTCTTCTATGAATTATAATATGAGTATAAACAAAAGCAATATGCTTCATGCATAATGACCACTTATTAGTTGTGCAAATAAATAAAATTTATCCTTCAGGGTAATAAATCCTTTCAAAGGATTATGGGGGTAAATAAGTTACAATATTCATATCTTCTAGATAGTGTATCAAACTTACACTAGAGTTTGAATACTTATAATTCTTTCCTTAGTGGATTTTCAAATTATATGTTCTTCCAATCTTCAGGATTTTAATTATACCACTAAATAATAAATTTAGTCTTATATTTGGCATTTAGGGGATAATTCAATTGCCAAAATCACCACTATTCTTATACCTTCTATGGTATTTAGAGGATATCAACACTCCATTTGCTAGCTTTTGATATGCACTTTCTGAGTGTTTATATGACACCTTCATGGTGTTTAAGATTCCTCATTTTCTTTCTCTCGAGCCTATATTCACTTCAGGGATCAATGGTGTTTATTCAAGAATCGACTGGTAAATCCTTCATGGATTAGTTCCTTCAAGGTTGTTTTTTATTTTTGGTGAATTACATTTCTATTCCACGAGATATATTCTCTACTGCATGAGAGATTATTCCGAGATATACACAATGAGATAGTGTTATTCACTATAAAGTCATTCGATGACTCTATTCCTTCTAGGACATGCTCTTCTTGAGACTTCAATATTCATACAGGAATATATATTCTACCTTAGACTTCTTAATACGTAGTATGAGATTTAATTTCCATATGTTTGCTATTTCTATTCTTCAGGAACTATATGAATTTTCATAATCCACTTACTAACTGCATATTTTATATTCATTCATTTCATTTGCCAGAGACATAGCAGAACTATTATTTCTTAGTAGGAGATTCAACCTCAATTGCATTCTTTATTGACCCGATATAATCGCTACAGACGACTTTGCCATGGACTTTATTTCTGGATTTGGGTTTTTATAAGAGAAACATTTGCAATTATAGAGATAACGTTGTCGATAACTATTATTTTCTCCCAATATTCTCATAATATGAGATTATTCCGTCTCTTTGTTATTTTCCAAACAAGAGATGATTTGTTGTTCTGCATAACCAACAATAATGATGCGCGCACTTAGTGTGTTGGATTTCATCTTCATGATAATCCTCTTCATGAGGTGCTTAACCTTCTTCATGAGGTGTTCTCTTCATGAGAATGGAAGAGTTTCATTTTATTTCTATCCAACAAGTACACACTAAACAAGAATCCACAGGCGTTCCCGTAGATTTTAGCTTGATAGTATACAACATTTAGTTTACTACTAGTAAACACAACTTCTGGTTTATAACTTCAAGTTACTCCTCTTATTTTTAAAAATATCTGGCATATGCTTTACTTCATGCTTCACAAGAGCATTAGTCAAACTATTGTTTGATTTAGTGAGTGATACTACTCCTGCTTCAAGCTTCAAGGAATATTTTTTCTCTTAAGACCATTTTCCTTCTATGGAAATAATATTTGGCATTCAACATAGGTTTTCTCTACCCCTAATGCCAATATTTGATCTTTAATAGCATACTTCAAAAGATATCCTCTATCATGGGCTTAAAAATAATTCAATTTCATGTATCTCCAACTATAAGTGGAGACCCATTCATGTATGCTATGATATAGTTTTATGGAAAATATTCACGCACATATTTTAACACGGGGGTTATTATTCACTAAATGCGGCGAGCTAGAATACATAAAATACACTTAAGAATATTCAGCATTCCTACAAACTCAGGGATGTTCTCCCCCTGATTTGCACGTATCATGGTTTAGAAAACTATTTCATTGCCTAGCTTCTTTATTGTTAAGCAAAAAAACGATCCAATTACTCATACATAAAAAATGGACCATATACTTCAAATCTATATAATATGCAACATTCAAAATCACATAGAATTTCTTCTAAAAATTTCTAATTATCATTAATACAAAATTCCCAAAATATCTTTTCTTCAAAAATCCTAAATCATCTAAATGTGTAATCCACCATCTTAATTCCACAATTATTCATCCCATCAATTGGGTCACTTCTCTATTTAGCTAATTTCAGATTAATCGACTCCCCCTATTCTTAGGTTACTTGGCCATAGACCAATGTATTGCTTATGCATGCAATGCATTGAAAGCAAAATATTTCTTAGTTCAACGAGAACTAGCGTGCTAGCTAGCTAATTTAATTATGAAGGAAAAAGGTAGTAGTTACAAGCTATGAATATAGCTTCTATGCTAATACTCATGCAGGAGTGGAGAAGTTGTAGCTCAACGAGAGCACAACATAGTGATACACATTCATGTGTAATGTGGAATGTTTGTATTCAATCCAACATAATAGATAACAATAAAATACAAAGCTACAAGCTTACTTGCAATTCATGCAATGTAGAGAAAGTGAACTCGGTCGGAGAGGACGTGGCTAGGTCTTCAAGTCCTGATACATGCACTTAAAGATGATTTAGGAAGGCTATGCCTATTAAATATATATTACCCATATTTTCTTATGCCTTTACCCAAAATTCCTCCCCTTTTCATGCCATAATTACTTCAAGTAGTAATAAGCTTCATGCATCTATGAATAATCATTTCAAATGTTCCATAGAATTCAATCATACTCCTAGTATTCAATGATTGTGGCATGAAATTCACATATCCAGTATACCATTCAGCGTACAACAACGGATTCAGGGTACGACATAAACTTTAAGTTTCTAGGCTAAAATATTAGATACCTAGTTTAGGATTATACAATTTCTTGGCTAAATTAATCCTTCCAAGATTAGTTAATATGCCAGTATAGTCCAATTGTTCATGTGCTTATAGAAAATCCAGTTTCCCTTTCTACCTACATGGTAATAATACACAAAGAACTATAACCTTTATGGTTAATTAAGGCTTCTTTCTGGATAAAATTAATGGAAAACTTATTTAGATAAACAAAAATAGGCAATTGTTTATATGTGAAACATATAAATCTAATTTATTCCATGAGAAATAAACACATATTACTTCAAGTAAGAATTGCAACTAAGAATATTAAATGTTTCATATTAGTCTTCAAGCTAATAAAATAACCAGTGACCACTTAATTCAACATGAATTAAAACTTAATGCACCACCACTACTATATACTACTACTTCTATATAGTATAAGTTTAAAGACTATACAGGTAGCACATGGTTTAAGTTCTTCTAGAGAAACCTTAAAAATTCATTACCCATTCTTACATGTCTTGGCTTCTATGCTTGACATTTAGCAGCTTCATGCATGCTTTATTTCATAGTGGTGATATGTAATCATGATCATTCTAGGAGTGTAACACATGCAAGTCATATGCCCTGGTTCATAGAGTTGTCTAAAAATTCTAACTCAACTTCATTTGAGTAATTTCTGATGATAAATTCAATACTTCATGTATTACATTGCTCTTTGATATTCTATCGCGAATATACATTGATAAAATCTTATTTACCATCTTGTCTTCTAGATATTTAATACAAAGCTTCAAGCTATTGTTTATAGAGCAGCATAATACCTCGATCTACAGGCATACAAGCTTGAAAATTCGACTTTCAGTGTAATATGATATTTCATAATCATAATTTGGAATTTTTCTCATGCAGTGAGTCCCACAATGCATTTGTTATTTCTCCTGGCCATATACTCATTCTAGAGAATAATCAGGAAATATATCCTGAGTTCACTACATTTCAATGGTAGCAAAATATCCTACATGGATTTAATAATGGCTATAACAAATAATTCTACTATTGAGTAATTCTAGGAAATTTCGTTCTTTTGATGCATGCATATGTTAACATAAATTAGACCATGTGCATATAAGTTTACTACATGTAAACAGGTAGCAAGGTGCAAAAGGTAGTAGACGGTTATTCAAAATATTTTTAGAAACATCCTAACATTTTTCAGGATTATGGTATATGCAAATTTTCAGAATTAATACCAACCATTCATTCATCCCAAAAATTCATTATGCTAGAAAAACAAATATGAACCTCTCAAAGGTGATAAGTCTAAGCTCTGCAGGATTTATAGAGGGCTCATATGCCTTATACCATGTTTTCTAGTGTAATCATTCAAGATTTCATTCTTATAATTACATGATATAAATTTCATTATGTGTGATAAATGCATTTAAATGATCGAGCATAAAACAAAATATCACATGGCATATATACATCATCAGCAAATAGATATTACGAAATCTATAAAATAGATGATGTTTTACGTGTACACAATTTTCTGCAGGAAATTTCTTGAGGATTTATTTGCCAAATAAATCGAATTTGTGAGCCACATTGCGGCAGCAACGTACTACATGGATATGACCATGGGAGGAAGTGACAACATAGGTGCATGGCTACAAGCCTACAATTTGATCCTGTCGACGACGGCATGTGGAGCAAACTGCGTGTTGCGTTAGGGCCTCCGCTCCAGACGGCGGCGATCAACTAGACTAAAAAACTAGCCGTGCGATTATTGAGCTAGTGAACGTTTAGTTTTTTTTAATAGGTAGCGTGTCCAGGTAGCGTGTCCGTACGTTGCTATGGGATAGCTAACAATTTATACTAAAAACACACGAATCGCTTGATAAAATAATAATACTGTTAAATTAAATACTAACGTTAAAGTGACATTTCATCCAAAAAAAAACAAAGTTTATGAATTTAACATAGTCACGGAGTATACGGCGTCGCAGGCGCACAAACTTTAGAGCTTCCAGATATTGGGTCGAATCCAACCTAGAGCCTCGGAACCCTACATCTTTTTCTGGACGGGCTTCACTTCGGATATGCCGGTAACAATATCAACGATCTCCAGTCAATGGACCAAGTCGTATGGATCCCCATACAATGGCTCAGACATGTAGATTTTGTTCTCCTTATACTTGGATACACTTGTTCCACTGAAGCTTTCATTGAAATGTTTAGACATTAACAGTATCTGATCACCGATGTCCCTCACCCTGGACCACTCCGACGTACGGTCGTGGAGATTGCACTTGTAGATCGCGCTGCTGTAGGTGAAGCTCTGTGTCTCATGGAACGTGCTCACCATGGCACCCACAATGTGCAGCTCATCGTTTGATTCCAGGTAGCTGCGGTGGCAGAGCCCCGTAGGTGGCGACAACGATGGCAGCAGCGTCGCGGTTGGAGTAGCGCCGGCGGCGTTGCTGCTGCAGATGGAGATTTCTCCAGTGCAGTCGATCGTCAAGAACTTGTCTTGGCAGTGGACGATGAACCCCACGGAGAACTCCAGTTTGGTGTCGAGCAGCGTCCATGCGCTGTCGACTCCAACCCGGCAAAACACGACCTCCGTGGAGCACCCAAGCATGGCCATGGCCACGCACTCGCGGCCGGCGTCAGGCGACGCCGAGAGCACGATCTCACGGAAGAACACGCCCCTCATGTCTTTTAGCTTGATGGCTCTGCCTGCGGCATCTGTGTCCCCGTAGACATTGGTGGGGTGGAGGAGCCCCATCGGCCATGGACCCTAGATACGCGTTCCGATGAGGACGCCGCCGCGATGTGTTCGCCTGGTGGCGGGAGCTCAACGCGGGGGGCACGGGCACCGACGAATGGATTCAGCAGCGTCACGGACGCCGTCTCGTCCATGAGCGCCAGCCACCCACACGAGGAGCCGCATGCCACCTTGCCGCGCACGTCGGGCAGCGTCTTGGACAAGACCTTCTTCTCAGGGACGCAGTAGAAGCCAACGTGGTCCGAGTTGGGGTCGAACGGGAGCAGCAGGAGCGACCCGAAGGTCGCGAACGGGGCGACGGCGCGCCATGGGGAGCAAGCGGATCGGAAGGACGCCGCGTCGTGGTCTGACGCGAGACGCTGCCCGATGGACTCGAGGAGATCCTCTGGCAAGCCGGATCTCCGGTCAAAGAGAGGTAGGGACCTTCTCTTGGGATTGGGAGGCTGAGCCATGGAAGACAAATGATATCAACTATGGTTCACGCAACAAACAACAAGCGAGGGCGATTGAAACACGTGAGCGTGAAACCAATTGAAAGGAGGAAAAAGTTGTCCCTTTTGCAAATACAAAGAGGAGAAGTAATTAAATGTAGAC
This sequence comes from Miscanthus floridulus, assembly GCF_019320115.1. Classification (NCBI taxonomy): domain Eukaryota; kingdom Viridiplantae; phylum Streptophyta; class Magnoliopsida; order Poales; family Poaceae; genus Miscanthus; species Miscanthus floridulus. The sequence goes on along the minus strand of NW_027097916.1, from coordinate 23,392 downwards.
AGATTTGGCAAGGTTCTCAGAAATGCAAAGAGGTTCCTTTTGTCTTAATTCTCTTTCCTTCTGTGTTAATTCTCTTTCCTTTTGCTCATTGCCATATATGATGGTGTATGCAAACATGCAATGTGTATATGGATAGCACAATAATTTTCTACTTCCTATTTTACCGTGATTCCTCTATCACATGACAGGCAATATTCAATCAAGGAGAATGGCACGATTAATCAGTAATTAAGATGTCGTGGGATCGCAGGCGTAGGCAGATGGATGAACCAAAATAAATGTCACACCAAAAAATGTCAAGTGTTCTTTTTAGTCGTAGGAGATTAGTGAACATTGAAGTTCGTGCTTAAGCATATATACATGCAACTTCTTGTATGGCCGATTTCAAATGCATGCCTACTTCGTGTACGGCCGATTTCAAGGTGGTTAGATCGGCTTGACGGCGCAAGCTGCGATCTACAGGATCAAGGTTCATCCGATGGTTGCATGACATCTAACTGGTCACGATGACAGCAACTTCGTGTTTCGCTAATAAAGTCCGGATAATTTACCGACTTCGGGACGGCAATAACTTCAACTTCATGTTTCGTTAATAAAGTCCGGAAAATTCACCGGCTTCAGGACGGCAATAACTTCCAATATATTATGATGTACATGTGCCGAGTACGTACAATGCTACGTCGTTCATGCGTATCTGTACATACATGTACATATACTGAATATGTAGCACCGTATGACAGGTTCTTCAATACATCATGACTAACAAAAATTAAATCATAACGAACAAGTCACATAACGTACTTCATGTTCGTGGGCATGTATGTGAGACTAAATTAAAAATTAATCCCCATGCATGAGTATGGTCTTCGTGCCTTCTCGGTAGGATTTCAAGATTAAATTAAAGATTAATTCATCCATGCATGAGTACGGGCGTTCGGCCCTTCTCGGTAGGATTGTTTTTTAAAAAAATATATAGATTAATCCACTAGCATCTACCAGATCGCTTCAGTCACTGTGTTCCTGGCTTCTGTACATGTGCATGCTTCTTGCATGTATATGTACTGCGTGTACATATTCTATTATCTACTGCATTTTGGATCGAAAAGTATAGACCAGCTCCAAGGCTGGTGTAACCAAACGATCTGCGAGATCTGTTCCATACCTCTCAGAGGATGACAATTTGATCTATCTCACATATCACGTAGGGCTGTGGTCAGTAGATATATACCGCGTAGGGCGTTTGCCATTGTTGTAGAACTGTCTGCTTGATGACGACGATATATGTTGATGCAGTGCAGATTAGTAGTAGGTAGAGGGAGCAGATCCACTCCGCTAACAACGTCGGGATATCGACGTCGTCGAAGTAGTCGTTGTGAGATGTCAACGGTACAAGCGTTGGCATCCAAGATCGGCGACAACTTCAACGACGATGTCGACGTAGAGCATGTCGTGCTAACAACATATTATAAAACATGTTGCCAGCGGTTAGGATATTTCTCTCTTCGTCTCTCATGATCTAGACGAAAATAGAATACATAGACACAAAAGATAGGGATGCTATTCTTTATTTCTCTGAATATTAGTAATTACAACATAGAGCTCCCATATTTATATAGTCATACCAAGACCTAAGAGTTTAGTAAGAGCCCACATTCAAATGGACTAGAATTAGGACTCCACTTTCTCTTTTCCTTTTAGGATAGAGTCAGTATGTTTTACAACGTAACAAAAGCTAAATGCACAATCATATACCCTGCCCGTGTAAATGTCTCTATACAGACCCGTCAACATCCGCAGTGATTCCGACACTACAATACCCTAATAACTCCCTCCGAAATATATAAAACCTGTTGTGACCGTTGGCCAATCACACAACTCCCTCGGAAATAATCTACATGACATGTCCCAATTAAGCCCACGCGGACAATCAATCATCAACGCCCTAATTAGCGACGGCGGCAGGTACCATGAACATACCTCACCAGTTGCTAAAACAACACCTTTGTTATTATTAATTATCACTAATATTATTACGTGCGTAATAAAAGAGGCAATAATGCACAATCATTATTTCAGAACACCAGCGGGGAAAAAAGCACAATCATTCCGCTGGAATGAAACAGCGACGTACGGGTTCCGGGCCGGCCGGAACACCACTTCTACTTGCCCCCTTCTTCCTCCTCCTCTATCTCCTCTAGATCGCTATCTGCTTCGTCGCCCCGGCCCCCTCCTCTCCTCTCATCATCACTCACAAGAGGCCAGAAGGGACATGATCCATCATCCATCCATCCATCGTACGTCCCTGGCCCGGCCCGGCCGTGTGCACTATTGCGCATGCCGTGTAGCCTCTGCCGCTGCACCTGCATCTGCATGCAAATCTATCACGCGCCCTCATTCATTTGCGTAGTACCTCTGGCCAAAGGTAGTCTGTGTTTAGTTCGTGAAATTTGGAAATTTAGTTACGGTAGCACTTTTGTTTTTATTTGACAATTAGTGTTCAATCATGGACTAATTAGACTCAAAACGTTCGTCTCGCGATTTTCAACCAAATTGTGCAATTAGTTTTTTTCGTTTACATTTAATGCTACATACATGTATCGCAAGATTCGATGTGATAACTACTGTAACACTTTTTAGGAAACTTTTTAGGAACTAAACACAGCCTTAACAGAAGTGCTCATGTCTCTGGCCGGCTGGTTGCATCAAACGTACAAGCACCTGCACCTCTTCGAGTAGCTGGTATGATGATTGATGTATGGCAGGCAGATCGAGGTTAGGCAGGCATGCACTACATTTTTTTTTAGGTAATGGAAAGTTTTTTTAGGTAATGGAAAGTTTCCGGCTTCAGCCTTCTTCTACAAAGAAGAAACGTCAGTTCAAACTTATTACAGTAGCACATCTACAGTTAAAACTTATTACATGTTCAGAACTAAAGTTTAAGGCGGTAAATGAAAGACCATCCATGCGTGCGAAAAACGCCATGGCTCTCGATCCTAGTAGCTTACAAGCGTCAAGAATCCGTTCCTTGCCATCATCCGAGTGCTGCAACAGAGCCTAAAATCGTAACAAGTGTGTCCCCATGGTTGAAAAGAACCTACAAAAAAGTTGTTGGGTGACCTTTATAAAAAACCACGTCGTTCCTTGTGATCCATATTGCCCAATAAAACAGCGTAGCCCCGGTCAATAAACGATGATTATGATTGGAACCCCTAGTTTTGACCAACTATTGAAAAGACGGTTCGTGTTGCTTGGAGGATGAATGCCAAACAAAACAAACACATCACGCCAAAGAAACATGGCATAATTAATGGCAATCAAAAAACAAGTGTTGAATAGTTTCAGATATGCTATAAAAATAACAAGCCTTACTACTATACTAATTCCTTTTAGCGAGATTGTCATCTGTCAGTATCACCCCTTCTTTTGAAAACCAAAGAAAAATCTTAATCTTCAGGGGGCACTTTCATAGGCATGCAATACATAGTACTAGCGAGCTGGTGGTTAAGCCTCGCACTGGATTCTCTTCTTCTTCCTCTAGAGACACGTACCTACACATGGTGTGTTGTGTATGCTACTGTAACTGTAACCACTAGAGCTATAAAAGCTTACTCCTAGCCCGTTCGGTTAGGGGTAGCTCTGGACTGGAATCGTTCCCGGTGACGCTAGCTATATAAATTAAAGAAGAAATTCTGGTTGGAATGATTCCATGCCACCAAAACCCGGTAACCGAGCGCAGCCTAAGGAGTTGCTGCATGTGAATGTCATATAGAGGCATCTCCACTACTACACAAATCTTATTGGAGGCAGGCATTTTAGATTAATGGAGGCGGGCAACGCAACCGCCTCTATTCAAAGGCCTCGGTAAATCATGTGAACTGCCGAGGCGGTTGATATGCCCGCCTCGGTTAATCAATTAAAAAATATAAAAAAAATCAGCAAGCCCGTCGGTGAGGCCCGTTGAGCCCATCGACGAGCCTGCCGAGCCCATCCGCACGTGCGCCGCTGCCGCCGCCCGCTGGATTCGCGCATGCGCCACCGCCGCTCGCCACGCGCCGGATCTGTAGCTCCCGAGCGCAAGCATGCCGTGCCGCGCCGCCAAAGCCTCGTGTCGTGCCGCCGAGCCGGATCCAGCCCCGAGCGAGAGCCTGCCGTGCCGACCGAGGGAGGGTGTTTGCACCGCGTCGTCGGAGGGCCGGATCGAGTGCTCCGCCGTGGATCCGAGGGAGGAAGGGAGCTTCGCGCCGCCGTGGATCACTGAAAGGTCCTTGTTTGGTTTTGGTAATTGAGTGACAACCTAGGTGGACTAATATGTGTTGGAGTAAGATACACAGGTGATTAGTTCACAAGTATATGTGTGTGAGCAACATATGCCATGGAGGTGAAATGGCTCGGAGATGTTGCAAAGGTCACACATGTGATGAAGTTCATTGCAGATGAGACATGACATTGGGTCATGTGATCATGGTGGAGAAGATCAAGACATGACTTGGCTCGACGAACTGGTTGCAAGTGTGAAGGGCAAGTTGAGTGATGACTTTGCGCCGATGGACCGAAGCAATGGTGAAGAGCAAGTAAAGTCAAGATCGATGAACCAATATGGTCACGTGATGATATGGAGTGGATCATATCATTGTCGATCATATTAGTGCATGTGTTGCATCAACATTGAAGGAGTTCGAATGGAATGCGCAAGGCAAAGGTATAACCTAGGGAATTTCATTCCACCGGTCATAGGTGTGTAGAGAAATTTATGACCGGGTTTAGGATAGATGGTCATACTATCAAGAGGGACAAACTTGTTTGCATATCGGCCATCTAGTGCCACTCGAGTGATCTAACTTTGCATCGTTGCTAGAATCGAGTGGCGTGGCAAGTTGAGTGGCTAACTCCTTAAAAATGTTTGTGAAAAGCTAACACACGTGCACAAGATGTTGTACACTTGGTGGTGTTGGCACATTTGCAAAGGAAAAGAAGTTGGAGTTGAAGTGGATCAACTCTGCGAAAAAATAGAGGCGAAAGGAGGTCACTAGAAGTGACCGGAAACAGGCCTCAGTAGGACCTGCGCGTCTGGTCAGTGTAGGCCGAGAGGCGCGGTCTCGGTCTTGACGATTGGACGCTGGCGCCTGCTGGTGACCGGACGCGAGCTCCTGTGTCTGTTCGTTGGTGACATATGGTGACGTGGCGTTGGTGGGCTGACCAGAGAGGGTCGGACGTTGACCGTGTCAGGTCACGTTGGACCGGACGCGTAAGGTCGTGGTTTTGCCTCTCTTGACCCTCTCTGGAGTCCACCTAACTCCGCGCGGCGCAGCGTTAGAAGGAGGGATCGGACGCGACGCTCGCACTGTTCATGGGCCGACAAGTGAATGGCAGACTATCCATGCCTGGGTGGCGGACTGTCCGCCGACTAAAATCGATGGCGAGCAGAGTTGCTGGAAACTCTATCCAGGCTGTTGGAAATCAACGGCGGACTGTTCGACCCTATAAGGGCGGACTGTCCGCCGACTAATTTTTGAGGAGCAGAGGTTCTGGACAGGTTCTGGATAGCTTCTCGGGTTTGAACAGCGAACTATCCGCCTATAATTCCCGGACTATTCGCGGTTACCATTTGAACTTTAACGGCTAGTTTCAAGTGAACAGCGGACTGTCCGGGCCCTAAGGGGCGGACTATCCGGGGTGACCATTGCAGCACCTAACGGCTAGTCTCAACATATGAGCGGACTGTCCGAGCCTATAAGGGCGGACTGTCCGCAGTTCAATTTTTAGCACGCATCCAAACGGCTAGTTTGAGGCCTCCCTCTATAAATAGAGGTGATGGCCGGCCATTTGAGGGGTTAAGCACCTTGGGGACTTAGTGTCCTTGTGTGAGAGTGCTTTGGAGCCCTCCAACTCACTTGTGATTAGTGCTAATCATATCCACTAAGTGAGAGAGCAATTCTAGTGTGGTGCATGAGAGATTACAAGTGTTGGCACTAGGTGGTCGTCTTGCAAGCCGGTGATGCTTGTTATTCTTAGAGGTTGCCACCTCCTAGATGGCTTGGTGGTGGTCTCCGTCGAAACACGCAAGAAGCTTGTGCGTTGCTCCAGAGAAGAGATTGTGAGGGGTATTGTGCTCACCCCGTGGGAGCTGCGAAGTGCAACTCTAGTAGAGCGAGACGCGAAGAGCGACAAGTGGTCCGGTCGGATCAAGTGCTAGAGCTTATGGTAAGCACTCCATGTGGGAGAGTGTGACTTGCGGGTCACCACTAGTAAGAGGACCGGCGGCAACCTTAGAGCTTGTCTCAACGGGGACTAGCGTGTTGGTAAACACGTGAACCTCGGGATAAAAATCACTGTGTCATCCTTGTCTTTCCGTTGGTTTGCATCATCATTATATAAGCTTGTATTTATTTTATTTACATTGCGCTTGTGTAGTTGCTCTTGTAATTAGTTAGCTTGTGTAGATTGCTAGTTACCTTCTTGCTTGTCTAGCATAGAAGTAGCTCCCTTACGTGACTAATTTGGTTTGAGTAACCTTGTTAGTCACATTGCTTAGTTTGCGTAGCTAAGTAGTTTGTGCTCTCTAATTTGGCTTGTGTAGCCTTGTTATTGAGCATTGCTAGTGAGCTTAGGTGGCTTTGTGCTTTTGCTTACTAGATTGTGTAGGTGCTCCCCGGTTTGGTTAAAGTACTAGTTGCATAGGTTCGTGTGACCTTGCAAGCTAGAATTGGATAGGTGAGCACTAGCTAGACCGGCACCTTTGTTGCCTCTTTATGATCTTTATAAGGTGCTTGTGAACCAAGATAGAGGGTGTAGTCTTGGCTAGACCGATAGTTTAAATTCCACATTTGTTTCGGTTAGCCGGCACGTTTAATTTTAGAAAGGACTATTCACCCCCCCTCTAGTCCGCCATCTCGACGCTACAATCACGCAGATCCCGCCGCCGTGGATCCGGCCTTGGACCCCACCGCTGTGAATCCCGCGGATCCGGCCTTGGATCCCACAGAGGGATCGACCGTCGCGTCGCCGTGGATCCCATAGATCCCGCCGCCATGGATCCCACGGATCCCGCTGCTCGGAGAGCCTTCACCTCATGCTCACCGCTCGGAGAGGTCTGCCGCCACCCTACACTGCCCGGATCTGCCCACACTGCCCGGAGAGAGAGAGTTGCCGCTACCGACGGCCACCGCTGCTATCGACCGCTGTGAAAAGGGAGGGAGGGGAGGGAAAGGCGCGCTGGCCTGCTGCATGGGTGAGGAGGTGCGTGTGGGGGAGAGGAGGCTCGTTGGCCTGCTGCGTGAGGGAGGGAGAGAGTGGAGAGAGGGAGAGAGCGTCGCGAAGAGAGGGGACCAGCGTGCGGCGCGTCGAGAGGACCGAGCGGTGCGAGCTGAGGGAGTGAAGGGTTGGAAAACCTATCTCCCCAATTTATATGAGCCTAGTAGAGAGTGGGTCGTGGGCTTTGGCTGGGCTCCAGCATTTTAGGAGGCGGGCTTTATAGCGTGCCTGCCTCCGAAAATCGATTTATGGAGGCGGGAAACTTAAGACGACCGCCTCCAAAAAATAGTGTTCGGATCGGAGGCGGTGTCGATGTTTCACCACCGATAGCCTGCCACGGGGGTACCCGGGGCAGTATGTTCGGACTTCGGCGTATGCTGAACTCGATGGTTAACGCAAGAGACAGTCGATTTATCCTAGTTCAGGCCCTCGATCGTAGGTCGAGTAATAACCTTACGTCCAGTCGGTGTTAGCCTTTGCGTTGGATTGATTGTGATCTGTTCTGTTGTTTTTCCTTAGGAGCCCTGCCCTCCTTTATATAGTCAGGAGGCCAAAGTCCTAGTCGGTTTACAATGAGATTTCCTAATAGGATTACTTAATAGTTCTACTACTAAGATTACATGGGAAGAATCCTAGTTGGACTAAATCTTCTCTCTCCCTTGCGGGGTATCCTGTGGGTCCCGCATCGACAAGCCCCCGAGCACTTCATGGTTGAGCTCTAAAAGTCTCGCTTTGCTCCTTCAAGTCTTGTTGAGTAGGAACAAAATGTCATCCGAGTGCTTTCTGGAGTGAAACCTTGTAGCGCTTCTTGGGATCTTTGGGTGGTGAGTGCTTTTTGAAGAAAAAGTGCATCCATCTGGTTGTAGCCCCTGAGCCTTTTGCTATTTGGAACAAGGAGCTAGAGGATCTTGTCTTGAAGTTGCTCTGATTGTTCATTGAAATTTTATCAAAAAAAACTCAAACATGGCTCATTCCGGGTTCTTTTTGTCGTAATGTGTTGAAGTGGTTTGCGTTGAGGAAGTCTTTTGGTGACGTGCGCTTTCTCGAAAAAAGTGCACTCGCTGAGTGTAGCCCCCGAGCCTCTTGCTATTTGGAACAAAAAGTTGGAGGGTCTTGATCCTTTATGTTGTTTGAAAATTTGTGTTCTGAAGTAGTCCCCGAGACTTGGATTATGTCATCATCCAAGTAGTTTTGTGGCATCTTTCCGAAGCGGTCCTTTAGTCTTGGATTAAACCATCCTCCGAGTAGTTTCGCGGCATGCAGCTTCCGAGCTTATGTCCGGGTTCTTTTTGGGTGGAAAAATTGCACTCACTAAGTGTAGCCCCCGAGCCTCTTGCTTTTGCTTGCAAAAGTTGGAGGGTCCAGATTCTTATCTTCAAAAAATTCTGGGCCGAGTTCTTCTCTTTAGAAAAGAAGTCGGATGAAGAGTCTTGATGTGTCGTCGGTGTAGTCTTGAGTTTCTTGTATTCTTGGTCCTTTGTATTTGGTTCCTAGCCTCCTGGAGTAGTTGAAAGCGAAGGCCGAGCTCCCTAGCTTAGTGTTGATTAAGCTATGATGCTGGCCGAGCCCCCGAGCGTATATCCGTGTTGTTTTGTTCAGGAAGAACTCGGATGCATGGTTTTGGCGTATTCTTTGGTAGTCTGCTGTTATCAGATGTAGTTGTATGGTGGTGGTTGAGTGTAAATGCCTTTTGTTCACGGGTTGTACTGCGCTGGTATATTCTTCCGAATATGCCCGTCTTTGAGTACTGCTTCCTCTCGCCTGAGTCATCCATTATTGTGTCCTGTCTTTTCACTGTGTCCTTTGTTAGGCTTATTTCGTTGGTACTCCTAGTCCATGTGCGCTGCTCCTTTGGTCTATAAATACTATCCTGGAGTGCTTGTTTTCATTCATTGGACATTCTGTTGAAACCTTCGCGGTTATGAACATGGTAGTTTGTGAAGTAGAGCAGCCCCTGGGCATATTTTGTAGTTCCTGTGTGTCTTGTCGTAGCTGGAGGAAGTCTTGTGATAGGGATTAGAGGTAGGCTAATCCCGCGACAGCATTGTGCCAGGATGTACGTGGTGGTAGTTGGAGGAAGTCTTGTGATGTGGGCTTCGTTCCTTCATCCGGCAGTTCTGGGTTGATCCTTGTCGCCTGTCTTGAGACTGTCCGGTGCAGATCAACACCATATCCAGCATCACATCGGTCTTGGGTAGACAGATGCCCGCCGGCCTTCTCTGCTCCATGTTGCCCTGTCGTGCTGCCGATTTCCGCCTTGGATGCACTGCTTCCGTCCTTTGAAGAAAACAGTGTAGCTGATGGCAGTTTGTCCTTCCGAGTAGCAATTTGGGACACGTAGTCGTTCCAGAGCCTAGCCGTGTCCGTGTTCCTCTTTGCTACTTTGCTTTTCGTGGCGCCGAGTTCGTTGGGTCTTGTAAGATTTGTAATCTTCTATTTTTGAAGTTGCTTGTAATGTAACGAATCTTGTTTTCTGAGTTGTCTTTTACTTTTCTGCTGTGATCCCTGTCGTTCATGAGATTACCGAGTTCTTTCTTAAATAACTGGGTTACTTTGTTCCTTGCGAGGTAGCCCTTTCTTTCTTCTTGGTTTGACAAGTTGTTCTTGTAGTTATCTGATAACCCTACTGTGGTGCTGTGCGGATAAGTCTGAAATCTGCCCGTTGGTTCGTACCATTGTGTGGATTCGTGCCCTCCGTCGTTTTAGCTGCATCGGTAAATGAACCGTTGCGTTCTCACACTATGTTTTAACGGGCCTTGTGGGCCGTTTTTGTTACTGAAAAATCTATTTAAAGACCTTTTATCTTCCTTTCCCTTGCTGCCTAGCTCTTGCCTTTAAACCCTAGTTTTCAGAAATCCACCGCCGCCATCGTCGCTGTCACCCGAGCGCCATCATCCTAGCTTCCTCTTCCCTAGTGCCTTCTTTGCTTCCGCCAGTTCATGGGAAAGAAGAAAACCGCAAGCAAGTCTCAAGCGACCTTCGTGGACGAGGAGTCGTCCCTTTCTTTGATCGAAAACTAGGAGTTCGTGGCCATGAGGGCTGCTCAGAAGGTTTGGCCGGCTCCAACAACAAGCGAAGACCAGTTGCGCGAGCTCGTTAGCGACGGCTTGATCCAAAGCAAAGTCATCGCTGAATGGAGAGTTCCGGGCGAGCATCGGGTTCCGGCTCCGGGTCCTGGTGAGATTGTCCTCTTTGTTTCCTTTGTCCGCACCGAACTTTGTCTTCCTGCTTCCACCTTCCTTCATCAGTTTCTTGGTTATTTCGGGGTTAGTCTGAACCATCTAACCCCCAATGCCATTCTCCATCTTTCTGTTTTTGTTCATCTTTGTGAAGCCTTCCTTGGGATCCCTCCTTCTCTATCTCTTTTTCGCTTTTTCTTTCGTCTAAAACCTCAACCCCGCCGTGAAGAAACTAGTGTTCTTGGCGGTTGCGGGATTCAGTTTCTCCAGGGTCTCAAGATTAAGTTTTTTGACTATGACCTAGTCGATTCTGTAAAAGATTGGCGTGCCGAGTGGTTTTACGCTGCCAATTTGATCCCTTCCCTCGTCGTCCACTCTGGGTCTGGTCCTGTGGTGAATGACTGATGGGACAAGAAGCTTGAGTCACCTGCTGAGATTCAAGTGATCCAGCCGCTCCTTGATAGGATTAGCATGCTGAAACAGCAGGGTTTGACCGGCTTCGGTATCGTTTCGAGCTTTCTCCGTCGCCGGGTTTAGCCTTTGAAGGAGCGAGAGCATCTTGGCTTTGAGTATTCTGGGACCGAGGATCCTTCACACATGGTCCCAGCTCTTGAGCTGACCGGTGAGGAGGTACTCGAGCGCCTCCAGAAGATGCTGAAAGGAGTGAGCGTCATTCCTCCTGCCGTCTCCGAGTTCTCAGCCATCAACCCGCCCCCAGCTGTGAGTTGTCTATCTTTTTGTTTGAGTACTTTATGTACTCTTGCTGCATCCGTTCTTGCTTAGCTTTTTTTTGTCTCGGTGTTTTATCTTTTTTCGCAGGAGCTTGGGAGGAACTTTGTCGATCCGATCCCCCTTGATGCTCTCCCTGCCGTGGCGGAGATTGGGGATCGTCTAGCTGGAACTTCTACAATTAGTAAGTCCCAAACCTCTATAGCCCTTCCTGGGGTTTCTTCCGGATTTGTTGATGTATATGAAGAGTATGTTCCTCGTCTAGTCCCTCGCGGTCCTCGCAGTGTCCCGAAGAGGGGGCGAATGGATGGGTCTTCATCTGGCCTGCCTGTCTCCAAGAAGCCTCGCAAACCAAGTACTCCCTCAGGTACTCCAGTCGTTGCTAGCATGCTCTTAGGTGAGCACATTTAATACTCTTTGTTCCTTTATTTTCCTGTTTCTCTCTTGAACCGAGTACTTTTTATCCTCTTTTTAGCAGGTGCTCTGGTTTCCTTGGCTGAGGAAGAAGAGGATGATGAAGTACCCCTCATCATGCGGCGGTGAGTTGTTTTTCATATTCCTGCTGCATTGAATTTCTCTTCTTTGTCTTGACTTTCAGTCTTGAACTTTTTGAAGTAATCGGAGGTCGGGTGTGAGTTCTTCTGAGGCTCCCGCGCCGACTTCTTCTGAAGCTCCGGTGTTGAGTTCTTTGGTTGCCTCTGTCCTAAGCTCTACCGCTCCTCCAGTGTGGAGTTCTTTCACGTTTCCAGCCCTGGCTTCTTTCGCGGCTCCGTTGTCGGCTATCCTGCTTCCGTCGTCGGGTGGCGGGGACGTTTTCGCCGTCGTGGTTCCCCCTGCGAGGCCTTCTTTTGGCTTCGCGAAGAAGAAAGTAGTCGGGTGAGTAAATCCTGGCTTTTATCTTTTTGGCTTCTTTCTTCCTTCTTCTGGTTCTTATCGGTGCTTCCTTTTATCACTTTTTAGTGTTTCGCCTTCTCTCATTTCTTCATCGACTTCTTCTCTACCTCTCGCCGTGCCAACGAGTTCTGAGCCTCAGGACTCACAACATTCTGTTGATGAAGTTGCTGCAGGGGCTTCGGAGCTACCTAGCGAAGTTGCGGATTTGGCCGCTCCGGAGGTGACTGTGGCCGTCGTGTCGGGTCCTTTTGAGGGTTTGGCTCCGGCTTCTTTGGAGGTTGCTTTGGTTGCTCCTTCTTTGCCCCAGCCGGCCTCTCCTTCCCCTTCTCTTGCTTCTGGCGGTCCCTCTTTTTCTGGTGGCATGGTGCAATAGTTCGATGCCACTTATCGGTTATCGGAGCTGACCACAGCCTGGGGGAGCTTGTCGACCCTCGCGACTTCTTTTGGTGAAAAGCTCTAGGTAGGTTTTACTACCACTCTTTTTTACGTGCTTGTTTTTCTTCTGTCCTTACGCCTTGTTTCTTTTTGCCTCTTTTCGCTCAGTCTTTCTCCTGTGATCATTCTGGCTTCTTTTTCTCATCCGAAAATGAGAGAAAGTTGTCTTATGAGGTGGACGCTCTGAAAGCCGATCTCGACCTTCTCCGGGCTGAGTTGGAGACAGAGCGTAAAATGCACCGAAAGGAGGAGAAGACCCTTCGTGCCCGGGTAGTGGAGACGGAGAAGCAGAGAGATGCTGCGGTGGAGTCTGCGAAGAATGAATGCAAAGGTGCCGCGGGTTCTGCCTGTTTCTTCTTGTATTTTGACTTCTTTTTCCACTGACTTATTCTTGGGTGTCTTGTCTAGTTCTCCAAGTTGAGAAGCAGAAGCTCTCGGAGAGTATCGATGAAATGAAGGCTCTTGTCCGCTCCAGTCATAATAAAGCTGAGGAGGTAATTACTCATGCTGAGGAAGAACTCGCCCTTGCTAAGCTGATTAGGCGCGGAGCTGACAGAGATCTTGTGCAGGCCCAAAAAACTATTGAAGGATTGTCCGAGAAGCTGGCGACGGCTACTGAAAATTGGAACGTTTTGTGGAAATCTTTTCGTTTAGTAGCCGATGTCCTCCGGACTCCAGCGGATGACGGGCAATCTTGGGCGCAGTTCATTCCCCGGATTCCGACTCGTTTCCAAGAGTTCGCGAAGAAGTGTGCTCAAGTATGTACCAAGAATGTACTGGCCCAGGTCCGGGTCCTTGCTCCAGAGGCGCCTCTGTCCAAGATAGCAGAGGAAGCTAAAAGCCAAGAATACCTTGACGCCGTTGAGAGGATGGAGCCTGAGGTCGAAGGTCTAGCCAGTAGGGTTGTAGACAGTCTAAATATTGACATTTCCCTTTCTGATGACAATGCCTGATTCGATTGAGCATCCCCTTGTAATATTACACTCCTCTTTAAATGAAGATTCTTTATTTTTGTTGATGTATTCTTTGCCTGGGTGCGGTTGAAGTTACTTGACTTGCTGAGTACTTTGTCCTGTTTTCGTCTCTGCTCCGCAAAACAACTCCGTGCGTTATTCTGACGAGACCCCTCGATTTGTCGAATACTTTTCTTTTCTTCCTCTTTTGTGATCCGTCAAGTGCTTTGTCCACGCTATGACTTGTTAGATGTAAATCTTTGTGTTGATAACCTTTCGTCCGCGATATGTAAAAACGACTCGGCATAGAATGTTGCCTTGACGAACTTGGCGCTTGTGCTTTTCTGAGGAAAAAGTATTCCTATCTGGATGTAGCCCCCGAGCCTCTTGCTTTTTGGAACGAAGAGCTGGAGGGTCTTTTGAAGTTCAGTTTCGGTCGACTAGTTTTAGCTTTTAGCTACCTTCATCGGCGGGCTCAAGCGTCTTTTCAGCTATTTTGCTCTTGGCTGGGATGCTCAGGTATGTTTTCAGCCATTTTGCTTTTTGTTTCAGGTGTTAGCTTTTAGCTACCCTCATCGACGGGCTCGAGCGTCTTTTCAGCTATTTTGCTCTCGGCCGGGATGCTCAGGCATGTTTTCAGCCATTTTGCTTTTTGTTTCGGGTGTTAGCTTTTAGCTACCCTCATCGGCGGGCTCAAGCGTCTTTTCAGCTATTTTGCTCTCGGCCGGGATGCTCAGGCATGTTTTCAGCCATTTTGCTTTTTTGTTTCGGGTGTTAGCTTTTAGCTACCCTCATCGGCGGGCTCAAGCGTCTTTTCAGCTATTTTGCTCTCGGCCGGGATGCTCAGGCATGTTTTCAGCCATTTTGCTTTTTTGTTTCGGGTGTTAGCTTTTAGCTACCCTCATCGGCGGGCTCAAGCGTCTTTTCAGCTATTTTGCTCTTGGCCGGGATGCTCAGGCATGTTTTCAGCCATTTTGCTTTTTGTTTCGGGTGTTAGCTTTTAGCTACCCTCATCGGCGGGCTCAAGCGTCTTTTCAGCTATTTTGCTCTCGGCCGGGATGCTCAGGCATGTTTTCAGCCATTTTGCTTTTTGTTTTGGGTGTTAGCTTTTAGCTATCCTCATCGGCGGGCTCAACGTCTTTTCAGCTATTTTGCTCTCGACCGGGATGCTCAGGCATGTTTTCAGCCATTTTGCTTTTTGTTTCGGGTGTTAGCTTTTAGCTACCCTCATCGGCGGGCTCAAGCGTCTTTTCAGCTATTTTGCTCTCAGCCGGGATGCTCAGGCATGTTTTCAGCCATTTTGCTTTTTGTTTCGGGTGTTAGCTTTTAGCTACCCTCATCGGCGGGCTCAAAATATCATCTTTATTGATCATGAGTATAAACCAATACATATGTTGTTGAAGAGTATTGTTTTTCGTCGATTGTGAATGTTGGTCCCTTGTGGCTTGCATATCTGTTTTTTCTTGAGTTGTTTTTACGCGTAGAATCTTCTTAGCTGGCTGATGTGCCATGTATTGCTGACTTCTTTTCCATCTTCGGTTATTAACTTGTATGTGCCTGGTTCGGTGACTTTTGTGACAATGAACGGACCTTCCCATGGACTGAGTAGCTTATGTCGTCCGTCAGTCTTCTGTATCCTTCTTAGCACTAAGTCTCCGACTTGTAGTGATCGAGGTTGGGTACTCTTGTTGTAGTGCCGTCTTAAACCTTGTAGGTATCTAGCTGATTGGAGGGTAGCGTTTACTCTGACTTCTTTTGAGCTATCGAGTTCTAATCTTCTTGTGTGTTCTGCTTCTCCTTCATCGTATTGTTCTATCTTTGGGGATGTCTAGATCAAGTCGGCGGGCAGTACGGCCTCTGACCCATAAACTAGGAAGAAGGGTGAGTAGCCTGTTGCTCTGCTTATTTGAGTTCGTAGCCCCCATACTACTTTCGGTAATTCTTCAATCCATTTGGACCCATAGTCCACTAGTTCTTCGTATAACCTTGGTTTTAATCCGGCTAGTATGAGTCCATTAGCCCTTTCTACTTGTCCGTTGGCTTCTGGATGTGCAACAGACGCATAGTCTATACTGAAACCACAGTCTTGTGCATAGCTCTTGAATTCTGTAGCTGTGAAGGGGGAGCCTAGATCTGTGATGATTCGATTGGGCATGCCGAAGCGGTGCATAATGTCTTGGATGAACTCGACTGCTTTGGTTGCGCTGTATTTCACGAGTGGTTTGTATTCAATCCACTTGGTGAACTTGTCGATTGCTACAAAGATGTACTCGAAGCCGCCTTTTGCTTTTTTCAGGGGTCCTACTTGATCTAGCCCCCAGCAGGAAAAAGGCCAAGTGGGTGGGATGCAGATAAGATTGTGAGCTGGTACATGGGCTTGTCTTGCAAACATTTGGTAACCTTTGCATTTTCTGACAAGCTCTTCTGTGTCTTTCAAAGCGGTTGGCCAGTAGAATCCGGTGCAAAATGCTTTGCCAACCAGTGTCCTTGAGGCGGCATGATTTCCACAGCAACCTGAGTGTATTTCGTCTAGGATCTCTTTACCTTCTTCAAATGAGACACATTTTAGGAGTACTCCTGATGATGCTGCTCTTCTGTAAAGATTATCTCCTACTAGAACGTAGTTTTTGCTTCTGCGAACAACTTGGGTGGCTTCTGCCTTATCTGCTGGCACTTTGTTTTCTTTGATATAGTCGATGAAAACTTGGCTCCATGAAGTGTTGATTACCAAGATCTGAACACTTTTAGCCTGAATTTCATGTGTTGTTTCACCGGGTTGTTTGATAGAGGGAACTGATAGCTCTTCTATGAATATGTCGGGTGGAACCTTCGCTCTGTCTGATCCGAGCTTGGCAAGGACATCTGCTGCAATGTTGGAATCACGTAGGACGTGTAAAATTTCTAATCCTTGGAAATGTTTTTTAAGTTTCCGTATTTCAGCACAGTAAGCACCCATGTTTTCTTTGGTGCAATCCCAATCTTTGTTGACTTGGTTGATGACTACTGCTGAATCGCCGTATACGAGTAATCTTTTTATTCCGAGGGTAATTGCCACTCGTAGCCCGTGGATGAGGGCTTCATATTCTGCTTTGTTATTTGTAGCTTGCCATAATATCTGAAGGACATACTTGAGTTGTTTTCCTTCTGGAGAAATGAGGAGAACGCCTGCACCGGCCCCGCCTAGTTTGAGTGATCCATCAAAGTACATCTTCCAGTGCTCAAGGATTGTATCTGATAAAGGCTGTTGAATCTCTGTCCATTCGGCCACAAAATCAGCGAGGGCTTGAGATTTGATTGCTTTCCGTGGGGTGAAATTGATGTCGAGAGCTCCGATTTCAACTGCCCACTTGGATATGCGCCCCGTGGCATCTTTATTGTGTAGGATGTCTCCGAGTGGAAAATCTGTCACCACGGTAATCTTGTGGCTTTTGAAATAGTGGCGAAGCTTGCGTGAGGTGATGAGTAGAGCGTAGAGTAGTTTTTGTACATGCGGGTACCGGATTTTGGATTCTGACAGTACTTCGCTGATGTAGTATACGGGACGTTGCACTTTATACACGCGCCCTTGTTCTTCTCTTTCTATGACTATTGCCGTGCTGATTACGGTAGGAGTTGCCGCAATATATAGCATCATATCTTCATCTTTCTTTGGAGGTGTCAGGGCAGGCGACGAGGTGAGGTATTCTTTAAGTTCTTTGAAAGCTTCGTCGGCCTCTATTGTCCACTCGAACTTGTCTGTCTTCTTTAGTAGTTTAAAGAAAGGTAACCCCTTTTCGCCGAGTCTCAATATGAAGCGGTTGAGGACCGCCATGCATCCTGTTAGTTTCTGCACATCTTTGACACTTCTAGGTGGGCCCATTTCTGTTATAGCTCGAATTTGCTTGGTGCTGGCTTCGATCCCGTGCTGACTGACCAAAAATCCGAGTAGTTGTCCTGAGGGAACTCCAAATACACATTTGTTTGGGTTCAATTTCCATCTCCATCTCTTTAAGTTTTTGAAGGTTTGCTTTAAATCTTCAATCAGAGTGTCTGGGTTCTTTGTTTTCACCATTACATCGTCCACGTATGCCTCCACATTTTCACCGATTTGATTCCCAAGGCAAGTTTGGATAGCTCTTTGGTACGTGGCACCAGCGTTCTTTAGTCCAAACGACATGGTCTTATAGCAGTAGGCACCAAACGGGGTGATGAAAGATGTCTTGCTCTGGTCTTGTTCTTTTAGTGCAATCTGGTGATACCCTAAATAGCAATCGAGAAAAGATAATAGTGCAGATCCTGCTGTTGAGTCAACTATCTGGTCAATGCGTGGTAGCCCGAACGGATCTTTTGGGCAATGTTTGTTGAGATCTGTGTAGTCGACGCACATGCGCCACTCGTCCGTGTTTTTCTTCTACACAAGGACCGGGTTTGCTAGCCAGTCTGGATGAAGGATCTCCCTGATGAATCCGGCTGCCATCAGTTTTGTTATTTCCTTTTTAATTGCTGCCTTTTTGTCGGGTGAGAATCGTCGTAGCCGTTGCTTTACAGGCTTGGAGCTTTCATTAACATCAATTCTGTGCTCAGCCAGCTCCCTTGGGACCCCTGGCATGTCGGCCGGCTTCCAAGCGAAGATATCTTTGTTGTCCCGAAGAAAGTTGGTGAGCGTGAGTTCCTATTTTGCCGAGAGGTGAGCACTGATGGTTGCTGTCTTGGAGGTATCACTTGTGCCTAAGTCAATTTGCTTGACGTCGGCTTCTTTTGGTGGTGCGATGATGCTGGGCTTTTTAGCCAGTATTTCTAATTCTTCTTGGCTTGTCTCTGCAGCGATTGCGGCTATTTCTTTTCTTCCATTGTCGGCTTGTGCTTTAGCTACAATTTGGATCGCCTAAACGTCGCAGTCAAAAGCACGCTTCAAATCGCTTCGAAGAGAAAGGATACCGTTGGGTCCTGGCATCTTAAGCAGTAAGTACGGATAATGTGGTATTGCCATGAATTTGGCCAGTGCTGGACGTCCGAGGATTGCATGATATGATGAATCGAAGTCGGCGACCTCAAATTTGATAAACTCTGTTCGGTAGTTTGACGGAGTTCCAAAGGTAACGGGTAAAGTAATTTGTCCGAGTGGCATGGCTGCTTTGCCGGGTACTATTCCATAAAAAGGTGTGCTTGTTGGCATGATCATCCCGGTGAGTTGTAGTCCCATTTTCCTTAGAGTTTCTGAAAAGATGATGTTGAGTCCAGCTCCTCCATCGATTATTACTTTGGTGACGGTCATACCAGCAATAGTTGGATCTAGAACCAGTGGATAATTGCCTGCGTTTCCCACGCTAGTCCATTGGTCTTCTCTGGTAAATTGGATAGGATACTGTGACCAATTAAGGTATCTTGGTGTAGCCGGTTCTGCTGTCATAATGGTCCGTAGTGCTAGTTTTTCTTGATGTTTGCTTCTGCAATCCGGAGCCCCTGAGAAGATTACTGCTACCGTTCCTCTGGGTTTTTGGAATCCTTTGTCCTCATGGTTGTCTTCTTCTCTTTTCTGATTGCCCTCTTTGGTGTTTTCCTTACTATCTTTTCTTGTGTATCGATCATTGAAAGTGTAGCAATTTCCGATGGTGTGCCTCCCATTAGGGTGCAATGGGCAACGTATGTTTTCAATGTCATCATATCTTCTGGGTTTGGAAAACTTCTTTGATTTGTCGGCCATTGCCACAGTATTGTCTGGTCTGCGTTTTCTTTCTTGATGTCTGCTATTTTGGTGATTTTGCTTGTCCGAGTTGTCCTGGTTGCTTCTGTTCAGGAACCTCTCTCGTGTTTTTTCTTCTGCAGTAATCATCTTTTCTACTGTTCGTCTGAATTCTTCATTGTTTCTCAGATTTTCTTTGCAGAAGTCTTGAAATTGCCACCTAGCCATGATTCCGTGAGAGAAAGCTTCAATTACTTCTCGTTCGGTTATGTCATGCACTTGAGCTCGTAGTTCGCCGAATCGTCGATAGTAATTTCTGAGACTTTCACCTCCCTTTTGCTTGAGTCCTTTTAGTTATGCATGAGTGATTGGGTGTGTAATGATTCCTGTGAAATTCTCACAAAAAGCTCTTTGCAAATCCTCCCAATTTCTGATAGATCCTGGGTTCAGTTTGTCGAACCATTGGAGGGGCATGGCCTCCAGTGCCATGGGAAAGAAAAGGGTTTTGATATCGTCGTCTCCTCCGGCTAGTTCAATTGATTGTGAATATATTCTGAGCCATTGCCTTGGTTCAGTTTTACCATCATACTTGGAGTGGTTAGACGGTTTGAATTTGTGAGGTAATCGTACCAATGCAAGCCTGTTCGTGAAACAGGGGAACCTATCGTGTGTCTTGGTTTCTTTGAATTCAGATTCAGCACCTTCTTCTGGCCAACTGTCGTTCTGATGGGAATAATCTTGCGAGGTTGTCTGGGTAGGTACCCTACTCCTAGTCTTCCTTGGTTGTTCAAATCGGTGGCCCTGATTATGTTCCTTCCTACTTCCTCCGTCATGGCTTCCACCTGGCCCAAGTCTTTCAAAAGTGGATTTCCTTTGATTTTGATCTTCTTGCCTGTGGGTTGTTGATCTGGCGGGTAGTCTTGATCGAGCTCTCTCTTCATGCGTTATCGGGATCATCGATCGGAGCAAGTCCTGGAGCTGTTCATACTTCTCACCAGGATGTGAAGTTGCTCCGAGTTCTTCTAATGCTTCTCGAATCTTATCGTAAGGCGTATTTGCCGTGCATCTTCCTTCGACTTCTCGTTGCGATTTTCTTTTGTCGTACTCAGCCAATTCTGACTCATATCTGATCCAAGCTTCCCAGCACTGCCTAGCACGGTGTTGGCGCCCTTGCTTCAACTTGTTTTTTCTTTCTCTAGCTTGTTTCTGACTTTCGGTTTCTCCATCGTAGCCCTGGGCAAAGGGTGATATGTTGGATTCTGATTCATCTGATGATCTGACATCGGGTGCTTCCGGGGGATTTAATGGTGACCGCGGACGTCGAACCATGAGCACTTCTCGTGCGTGAGTCGTTCTGTTATTGGCGTTAGTTTTCATGCTGTCGGAGTCGCTGATAACTTTAGTAGATGCCTCGATGTCGTAGATCGAGTCTCCTTCTTGGTAAGGTAGAATAGCTGTTGTTGTTGTGCCGACTAGTTGGGTTCCGCTACCTTCAGGAACGGAACCTGGCCAGTGGATGATATAGTCTTGCGATGTTATCGTTAGCACGAGACCCTCCTGAGCTCCTGTCAGTGGTATCCCGAATCTTGGATTGAAAGATCTTTCGAACTGTCTCTGATAGGATTTTGCCATGTTGTCGAGCCCAAATGGAAAAGAACTCGACTTCTTGAAAGAACTCTGAGGGTAATCTGAGTTGTTTTGGGTTGTGCTCTGGAATCTTGCCAAAAAAGAACTCGGTTTCTTGAAAGCACTCGGATAAAAATTCGCCTTGGAGCTTGAATTCGAATCGGATACGAGTGGTCGTGAAATCTGATTTGAATCGGATACTATGAGCTGCGCGAATCTTCTGGTGAGCTGATCCGTTGTAGTTGTTGAAATAGGAAATTCTTTATGATGATCTGGATCTTTGAGGAGATGGCCCTGAAGCTTGCCGTTGTTGTCTGCCTCGCAGATCCATGAGCCGAAGATGAAAGTTGATCCCGTCGGGAAGATTATGTTGTCGAGGTCCATCGAGCTCTCGGATGCAAAGTCGTCGAAAGCCCCTACCTGGCGCGCCAGCTGTCGATGTTTCACCACCGATAGCCTGCCACGGGGGTACCCGGGGTAGTATGTTCGGACTTCGGCGTATGCTGAACTCGATGGTTAACGCAAGAGACAGTCGATTTATCCTGGTTCAGGCCCTCGATCGTAGGTCGAGTAATAACCTTATGTCCAGTCGGTGTTAGCCTTTGCGTTGGATTGATTGTGATCTGTTGTGTTGTTTTTCCTCAGGAGCCCTACCCTCCTTTATATAGTCAGGAGGCCAGAGTCCTAGTCGGTTTACAATGAGATTTTCTAATAGGATTACTTAATAGTTCTACTACTAAGATTACATGGGAAGAATCCTAGTTGGACTAGATCTTCTCTCTCCCTTGCGGGGTATCCTGTGGGTCCCGCATCGACAGGCGGGCACGCTATAAAGCTCGTCTCCTAAAATGCTGGAGCCCCACTATTTTTTGAGGCGGTCGTCTTAAATTACCCGCCTCCGTAAATCGATTTTACGAGGCGGGCACGCATCGATAAATAAAAAGTGTCCGCCTCTGTTAATCTTACGCATTAATCGAGGCGGTTGGATTCTGTGACTATCTCCGTTAATAAAAAGGCAGTGTCTTGTAAAATCATCTGTATAGTAGTGCCCGCTTAGGGGTGCTGCTGCCGCTGCTGCCATACAGCTGATCAGCTAGTCGTAGTACTATTTATCCCTGTCGAGGTCGGTCGGTGGATGCAGCTGCTAGCTCTACTCACGGTGATGGGCTGCAATGAAGCAGTTGTCAGCAGCAGCGAATTCATTCATTCATTTCCTCGTGTCGTGGCTAGAACATCTCCATCCCCGTCTCCATCACCTGTGTGTATGGTTGAGATGGAATCGATATGGATGGCAACACAACACGGCGTGTTATTTTTTATTATAAATACGGTCAAGGTCAATGACTCCCCGGGCGGCTGGTGTGGTCGCCGGTCCAAATTTTTGACCAGGTTCATTGGAAGGAATCACAACCACGTCGAGATCGAGATCGATCCACGAGAAATAATAAAAGGACCGCCGAACTAACTACAAATGCAACTTAATTATAATCATTTTTTTTCAAAAATATATACTCCCTCCGTCCCATTAAAAATGTCGTTTTTAACTTTTAAACTTTATATTCAACCGTTTGTCTTATTCAAATTTTTTATACAAATAATAAAATAAATAAATAAATCATTATTAAAATATCACGAATGATAAAAATAAGTCATAATAAAATAAATAATATTTATATAAAAGTTTTGAATAAAATAAACGATCAAACAAGAAATCTAAAAGTAAAAACGAAACGACAGAGGGAGTAATATAGAGATATAGAGAAAAGAAAGCGACGTGCCATGGCGTGGCGTGGGGTGGACGCTGCGGGCATATTCCTCTATGCAAGGTGGAGTGTAGCAGTGGCATGCCACACAACGGCCATGTTTTGCATGTGTAGCCCGTCAGCTTCGTCACGAGGTGGCCCGGACGGCTTGGGACCACCGGCTGCATGCAGTCGCTAGCTGTGATGGTTACGCCCTTGACATCGATCGCTGCCGCGAATGGCGGACGATTTATGGTGGCGTAGTGCGGCCGGGCGGCAATGGTTATCCGATCCGGATGGATGGCCAGCTGCTGCCTGCCTACACGTAGTGGTGGTGTACGCCTACAAACATATTTCTATATATTAATTAATATATTAATTGTCTGTTTTTAATATTTATTTAGTTCAGCCATCAACATCCATGATAATGCCGAGTTATATATATTTTCGTTGCTCTTTTTAATGGACTTTCTTACAAATAAACCCTTGTTTGTTTCGAAAACAAAATGTAAAAAACATGTTATATACGCTTATATTCGTATATAAGTGCTCACTCCTATAAATATAAATACTTTTGAAAGACTGAACCAATAAATCATATCGAAAGATGTGGTACCACTACTAAAAGACATTTTCAATAAAGGTCATGTTCGCTTATCTTATAATCTGTATTTTTCGGTTTATCTTTTCAGCCTAAACAATATTTTTCTCTCATAACAAATCAGTCGAAACAGTATTTCAGCTTGTTTTTCAGCGAAGCGAACGGGGCCAAAGATTAAATAAAAAACAAGACCCAACTTAAGAGAAAACTAGGTGGTTTTTCGTAATCATTAATTAATAAGAAAAGAAATATGCATCTAAATTCAGTCCAAGAGAGGACTTGAACATGGATAGTTGGGTGGATGCATGGCTACACCTTCC
>NW_027097915.1:0-60000 GCF_019320115.1 Miscanthus floridulus | reverse complement strand
TTAGAGGATCCGAGGGTAGGTTGATATATGTAGGTCGGGGACCTGCATATGTCGTGTGGTCTGGAATTCCCAGCTGGGTTTTAATCGGTTCGAATCGTCGTTGCTCCTCGGTTATGGAGACTCACTTCTCTGTTCATCATCGTAGTATTAATAACTGGAACTCGAATAAGGCTTGTGAAGGTGTTGGATATGAAGTTTCATGATCTCAACATGGATCATGTCAGCTTTGTATATGTTTTTATGAAATTTTCTATATGAAGAATTTTGTTAAAGAGCTTTTACGCAAAAGAACTTTGATTATTGTTAAAGCTATACCTTGAATCCCTGAGCCTGCATTCCTGAGTCTTCTCAATTTTGTTTCGGTTAAGTCTTGTTGAGTACTTTTGTACTCAGGGTTCGTTGACCCCTTGTTGCAGGTGAGCCTCATGAGCAGATCTGTTTTGGATCGTGCTGCATGACTATCGTTCGTTCTGACGATGAGAAGTAAAATGTGTGATCCTTGGGCAGGATGTTTATTTTGTGTGTTATGTATATATTAATTATGCCGCTCCACTACTACTATGGTTTGTAATAATTATCGAACTTAGTTTGTAAGGTTTGAAACAACTGGTTTGTAAACTATGCTATCGTAAGACTTCCGCTGTTTTTACTCTGGTATTGATACTTGAATAAATGTTGTAATACTGCAATGACTCTGTAACGTGATCCTGCTCGGAAATCGTGGATGATTCGGGGTTCCCCGAGGACACCCGACAGTCTTTTTAAGTTAATGGAAACATATGCATAAAATGTCAAAGGTCGTCGGACAGTGACAGGTGCATGTGGGCCCTATAACTTAGGAGGTTCTGCCACAGAATGGTATCAGAGCGATCGTTACAAGGTTTTTGTTGTATTGTTTTACAAAAACTTCAAATTGATTTGGGATGACTAAATTTAACTTGATAATTTGGTTCAAATTGCTTCTGACTTATCTTATTTCTTTCTCCCTATTCCGTATTTGATTAAAAAGGTTTTGTGTGGTGGAGCAGTAATATTACTATGCCCTATATAAAAAAAAAATAAATGTTGTTTATGTGCATTATAAACTTTGATGATTTTGTTCGTAAGAATGATTCATGCATCATTATTAATTCACTCATTACTTCCTTCACCTCTGAGTCTAGAGTTGAGTAGTGAGTCTGGTTTGAGTAATGTAATCCATCATAGCTGCTCTTTAGACTTTGATCAAGTGGTCTTACTTGGATTAAATTAGCTTCCTACAGTATGGCTCGTACCAAGATGACGCCCCGTAAGTCCACTGGACCCAAAGGAGTTCCTCGTCACCAACTTGCCCCTAAGAATGACGGTGCTAGTAGTAGCAGCTCTAGGCCTGATCCCCAGGCGGAGATACAGAGAATTTCTGCAGAATTAGCACAAGCTACTAGAGATAGGGCTGTGGATGCTATACAGGTAGGAGAATTACAGGATCAATTGTGGCGTCTCACCACTACACACAGGAACTGCGAAAGCATATTAGTTCGTACGGTGGAGGGGCGAAATGAAGCTTGGCAGAGGGAAAATGTAGCTAGAGCTAGAACTCATGAGCTAGAATTCTATGTAGAAGATTTAGAAGAACATAATACCTATCTACATGAGGAAGTTCATAGGCTTAGCAATCTACTAAACCCGAATCATGAGCCTCAAGCTGATGCCATGGACCCCGGTGTCATCCTTGCCGATGATAATGAATCGGAAGAGGAAGAAGAAGAAGATCCTGAAGAATTAGTAATGATCAATGAAAGTGATGATGAAGGCGGTAATAATTCCGGAATGGATACCGAGCCTGAAGTTTGAAGTAATCACGGAAAAGAGTAGAGTTGTATAATAGTTAATTATGGTTAAGCTATGTATCTTGTTTTGGTACTTATAGGGTCTGGTGTTTATAGTAGTAAACCCTATGTAATATGTCTGGAGTAAGCTTTTATGCAATTCAATAAAGGCTTGTGAATAAAGTTTGGATTGTTATGAGCAGATGCGTCGTACGCGGGGCTCATATGTTCCTAGAACTTCACAAGATG
Organism: Miscanthus floridulus; assembly: GCF_019320115.1. Taxonomy (NCBI): domain Eukaryota; kingdom Viridiplantae; phylum Streptophyta; class Magnoliopsida; order Poales; family Poaceae; genus Miscanthus; species Miscanthus floridulus. Next base: position 57,943 of record NW_027097915.1, on the reverse strand, counting down.
AGGATGGTATTCCAGATCCGCCACCAGTTCCAACAAATCTAGCTGATGCTATAACTGCACTTGTCAATGTGACGGCTGAAAATTCCCGTTTGCTTCATGAGATCGCCCTAAGTAATCAGAATCAGATGCAAGGAAACCGTGGTCGTCACCATAACAGACAGGAGGCTACATATGTTGATTTTACAGACACAAGACCACCGGTGTTCACCAAGGCAGATGAACCATTGGAGGCTGATGACTGGCTTCGAACCATGGAGCAGAAATTTGACCTTATTCCATGCACGGAGTATCAGAAACCTACATTTGCCGCCCAGCAACTTAGAGGAGCAGCAAGTGCTTGGTGGGCAAACTTAGTGGCTATGCAACCAGCTGGCATTCCAATAACTTGGGCTGAGTTCCGTACTGCCTTCAGAGCCCATTATATCCCTGAAGGAGTGATGGCAATGAAGCTAGATGAATTCCTTGCTTTGAAACAAGGAGATCAAACAGTGATGCAGTATGTGGGAAGATTCAATCACCTGTCACAATATGCATCCGAACATGTTAATACTGATGCCAAGAAGAAGAGGTGGTTTATGAGAGGTTTAAATACCAAGCTGCAAACAATGATGACAACTTGCACCAATGTCACTTATCATGAGGCAGTAAATATTGCAATTGCTTCAGAGTCAAAGTATCGGCAGCATAAGGAGCTCAAAAAGAAAAAGAGTGTGCCGTCTGGATCTTTTGGGGGAAATCAGAAGAGGCAGAGGGTGATTTATCATCCAGTACATCATAATCGTCCTCCTTATCGTCCACCGCAGTTCCAAGCTGGGCAACAGTCAAATGTCCGTCCTGCTATAACCTATCTGAATTCACAGTCAACCAATGCTTCTGGTGGCAATGCTCCAACGTCCCAGGGTCACAACTACCCGTGCTACAATTGTGGAAGGACTAGTCATTTCTCCAGGGAATGTCCATATCCTAGGCAGGCTAATCAAAATTATCAGAAGGCCCCTGCCAATCAACAACAGGGTCAGGCACCAAACAAGAACCCCAATCAGAATGCTCAGAAGGGCAAAGATGAGAGGAAGACAGGACGGGTGTTCTATATTCAAGCTGGAGAAATTCTAGAAGGGGAGCCAGTGATGATGGGTATGTTTCCTGTTGCCAATCACCCTGCAGTTATACTTTTTGATTCTGGCGCATCGCATTCATTCATCAATAGAACATTTGTCGTGAAGCATGAAATTTCAATTGGGGCAACAAAGGAAAGTTTCTTTATACAGTTGCCCGGGGGACGTCTATGTACTAAGGAAATGGTATACCAGGTACCCATAAACCTGGGTGGGTATATTTTTCCCACTACCATGATTATCCTTAAGGATCAGGATATAGATGTAATTTTGGGAATAAATTGGATGTATCAGCATAAGGCTGTTATAGATGCTTTGAATAGGACTTTAAGAGTAAGTTTGCCTGATAGTAATTCTCAACTTCTCATCCAACTTCCAACTCTAAGAAGATCAGTGGGCAAGGTTTGGGCAACTGTTGTCAAAGAGATTAGAGATATTCCGGTAGTGTGTGAATTTCCGGATGTGTTTCCAGAAGATCTACCCGGTCTACCACCTGATAGGGATGTCCAGTTTAACATAGAATTGCAACCTGGAACAGCTCCGATTTCTCGGAGGGCTTATAGGATGCCACCTAAGGAATTGGCCGAGTTGAAGACTCAGTTACAAGAATTGATTGAGAAGGGGTTTATCCAACCTAGTTCCTCACCTTGGGGATGTCCGGCAATATTTGTGAAAAAGAAAGATGAGACCCTGAGGTTATGTGTTGACTATCGCTCGTTGAATGAAGTGACTATCAAGAATAAGTATCCCTTACCTCGGATAGATTTGCTTTTTGATCAACTGGCCGGAGCCAAAGTTTTCTCCAAGATAGATTTGAGGTTAGGCTATCACCAAATCAAGATTAAGTCTGAGGATATTCCCAAAACGGCATTTACCACAAGATATGGATTGTATGAATACTTGGTAATGTCTTTTGGTTTGACAAATGCTCCAGCTCATTTCATGTATCTCATGAACTCAGTATTCATGCCTGAGCTAGACAAGTTTGTAGTGGTGTTTATTGATGATATTTTAGTATATTCCAAGAATAAGAAAGAACATGCGGAACATCTCAGAATTGTTCTGACCCGCTTGAGAGAACATCAACTATATGCCAAGTTCAGCAAGTGTGATTTTTGGCTTAAGGAAGTGCAATTTCTTGGACATGTCTTGTCAGCCGAAGGAGTTGCAGTTGATCCTAGCAAAGTGAAGGATGTGCTTGATTGGAAACCGCCAACCACAGTTCATCAAGTTCGGAGTTTTCTTGGATTGGCGGGGTATTACCGTCGGTTTATTCCAGAATTCTCTAAAGTATCAAAGCCCATAAATGAGTTGTTGAAGAATCAAGTCAAGTTTGTCTGGTCATCAGAGTGTGAGGAGGCTTTCCAGACTTTAAAGAGGCTGTTGACTACTGCACCAGTATTAGCCCAACCTGATATCGAGAAGCCATTTGATGTTTATTGTGATGCTTCAGGTATTGGTATTGGATGTGTGTTGATGCAAGAAGGCCGAGTCATTGCCTATGCATCTAGGCAACTTAAGCAACATGAAGAACACTATCCGACTCATGATCTAGAGTTAGCCGCAGTTGTCCATGCTCTGAAGATTTGGCGGCATTACCTGCTTGGTAATACATGCCATATTTATACAGATCACAAGAGTTTAAAGTATATCTTTACTCAATCGGATTTGAACATGCGACAAAGAAGATGGTTAGAACTGATTAAGGATTATGATTTGGAAGTACATTATCACCCGGGTAAAGCAAATGTGGTTGCAGATGCCCTTAGTCACAAAAGTTATTGCAATTGTCTGACAGTGAGAACAATGGGTTTGACGCTATGTCAAGAAATGGAGAAGTTGAATGTAGAGGTAATTCAACGAGGTAGTTTGACCAACATAATTATTGAAGCCACTATTCGAGATCAAGTTATTGTTGCTCAGAAGGAAAACAAGGGTATAGCCCATATCAAGGAAAGAGTCAAGAATGGAAAAGCAGAATGCTTCAGCATAGATGATGAAGATGTGTTATGGTTCAAGGATCGCCTAGTGGTACCAAAAGTTCCTGAGTTGCGGCAGTCAATTCTAGAAGAGGCACATGCTACTAGGTTATCTATCCATCCGGGAAGCAACAAGATGTACCATGACTTAAAGCAAAGATTTTGGTGGACTAAAATGAAAATAGAGATTGCTAGATATATAGCGAAGTGTGATACTTGTCAAAAGGTGAAAGCAATACATTAGAGGTCTGCTGGTGAATTACAACCATTACCTATTCCATCTTGGAAATGGGAGGACATAAGTATGGATTTTATTGTTGGTCTACCCAAGACATCAAAGGGATTTGATTCAGTATGGGTTATTGTAGATCGACTAACCAAATCAGCACATTTTCTTCCAGTCCAGAATACATATCCCACTATACGGTATGCCAAGATGTATTTAGAGCGAATTGTGAGTCTCCATGGAGTACCCAAGACTATTGTGTCAGATAGGGGTACACAGTTTGTCTCCAACTTTTGGAAACAATTGCATTCTTTATTGGGTACCAAACTTCTGTATAGTACAGCTTATCATCCACAGACTGATGGACAGACTGAAAGAGTCAATCAAGTACTTGAAGATATGTTAAGGTGTTGTGTCCTTAACTATTCCAATAAGTGGGATGAGTGCTTACCTTTGGCTGAGTTCTCATACAACAATAGTTATCAGGAAAGCATTAGAATGGCTCCATTTGAAGCACTCTATGGTCATAGATGCAGAACATCGCTGAGTTGGTCTGAGCCTGGAGAAAGAAGATTCTTTGGGGTTGACCTTGTGAAAGAAACAGAAGACAAGGTTAAGCAAATACAAAGTAATTTGAAGATAGCTCAATCCCGACAAAAGAGTTATGCTGATAGAAGACGGAGACCATTGGTATTCAATAAAGGAGATTTTGTATATCTGAAAGTATCACCAATGAAGGGAGTTAACCGTTTTGGTGTTAAAGGAAAGTTGGCACCCCGATACATTGGACCATATCAAATTTTGGGGAGGTATGGAAAAGTGGCATATCGCTTGAAATTACCTGAACATCTCGCAGTGGTACATGATGTGTTCCATGTTTCTCAATTGAAAAAGTGTCTCCAAGTGCCTGAACAGAATGTTGAAGTTGAAGGAGTGGAACTAGAACCGGATTTAACTTATTCCGAATATCCTATCCGAGTGTTAGATCAGAAAGATCGTGTTACTCGAAGACGGACAATCAAGTTCTACAAAATACAATGGAATCAACATTCAGAAGAAGAAGCTACTTGGGAATCCGAAGATTACTTGTTAGAAAAATTTCCAGAGTTTCTTGCGGCAATATAGAATAATGTTAGTGTACTATGTTGTTACCAATCAAGTTTGTAAAGGAACCTCAGCTGTTTTATGAACAGATTTTGGATATTTTTGGACTGACACATTTCCTTTTCCATTACTTACCCTGTGACTTTGAATCTCGGGACGAGATTTCTTTTAGGGGGAAGGATTGTAACACCTCGGGTGTTTAAATACTAAAACAGGACATGTCATCATATGCATTGCAAAGCATTTGGTTATATGGAAAACTTTGATATGCATTCACTAAAACAAGTCTACATTTATGTTATGAGTGTTGCCTTGTATGGTTTGAATTGAGTTAAAAATTTGGTTTGGATTTTGAATTTTCAAGAAAACCTTGATTTTTCAGTATTTAAAGCCTACCCTGAAAAACTCATTTCAAAATCTAAGCATATTTTGGGATTGAGCCTAAAAGCAAAAGTGTAGAGCTTGTCAAGTTATACAAAGTTTGTTTTTGGAGTTTTCAAAGTTGTTTAGAAAAATTTGAAGTAATTTGAAAAGGCGAGATTCTTTAAATGTTCCCTTTTCGAATTCAAATTTGCATTTCAAAATGTAGACCGAATTTGGGTATGGTTATAAAAGCAAAGTTGTAGAACTTTAAATTTGGAACAACTTTTATTTTTGGAGATTTTTGAGTTGTTACATAAATTTGGGAGTAATTTGGATTTTTAAATCGAATGGCAGTTTGGTAATTCTGATGAACAGTAACCGCGGAAGCCAAATCACCGTCTACGATCTTCCTTCTGCTTCCAGACACGACTGTGGCCGTCCTTGGCTTTGCGCTGGCATGGGAAAGGCCCCTGCGTGGCTTCTCTTTGCTTCCTGGCCGTCCTATAAAGCCTGTGCAGTCGTCGTTCTTCGTTTTCCCTTCTCTGTTTTCTCCCGTCGCCATCGCCGCTGCTCTGTCGAGCTTTCACCGTCGATTCAGCGCCGTTGCCGTCCCAGCAAAGCCTGTCCTAGCTTCGCTTGATCCTTGCGCACCCAGCTAGCCAGTTTTGGTCACTTGATTTCATCGGGAACCCCCGTTCGTTGCTCTTCTTCCTCGCGGCCGGCAGCACCGTCGTCGTGAGCGTGTCACCGTGGCCAGAGCTCTCCGGTGCGTATTTGTCCTTGCTCGGCGTAGCTCCAGCTTTGCCTCGATGCCGTGGTGCTTAATACCTTGTTTCTTGATAGTTTTGTCCACCGCAGTCGCCGGAGCACCGCCACCGTCGACGTTTTGCTCCGCCGTGGTTGCTCGGATCGTCGACCTGCTTCACCGTTGCTTCTCCAGCCCTGTTCTTTGCTCCATCGAGTTTAGGGTGAGCTACTGGTGCTTCCTGTGCACGTCGAACCACTCATCCATTGCTCTTTTGATCCAGCCTTATGCTCCAGTGCGTTCGGGGTGAGCTCCAGGTTCTTTTCCGAGTTGTTTTTGTGAGCTCCAGGTTCTTTTCCGAGTAGTTTTTGTGAGCTCCAGGTTCTTTTCCGAGTTGTTTTTGTGAGCTCCAGGTTCTTTTCCGAGTTGTTTTTGTAAGCTCCAGGTTCTTTTCCGAGTTGTTTGTGTGAGCTCCAGGTTCTTTTCCAAGTTGTTTGTGTGAGCTCTAGGTTCTTTTCCGAGTTGTTTTTGTGAGCTCCAGGTTCTTTTCCGAGTTGTTTGTGTGAGCTCCAGGTTCTTTTCCGAGTTGTTTGTGTGAGCTCTAGGTTCTCTTTCCGAGTTGTTTGTGTGAGCTCTAGGTTCTTTTTCTGAGTTGTTTGTGTGAGCTCCAGATTCTTTTCCGAGTTGTTTGTGTGACTCCTGGTTCTTTCCGAGTTGTTTGTGTGAGCGGGTGAGTTCAAAATGGAATTTTTCCTTTTTCAGAAATGATTGAATAGTGCTGTAATTTGTTATTTTTGTGTAGATTTATTTAGAGCTCCAAAAATTATGAAAATTTTTGTGTGACCTCTCTGTGATGTATATTATTTAGGAAAAATATTAAATGTTACTTTTCAGTAATTTTTGAATGTGATAAAAATTGCTCAATTAATTAATAAATGAGTTTTCATGATTTTTCTAGGCTTAATTAATTAAAAAAAATTATGAAAATTGTTTTGCCACTTAGTTATCATGTGATGAACCTTTACAAAAGTTTTGAGTTCAATTGAAATAAGTTTTATGAATATGTTTAATTAGTTGTTAATCGGCATCCATCATCGAGCATCATATTTTGTATCTCGCATCATGTTAAACATGGCATTGTTACTACGTGTAGTGAACGAAGGTGAGCACGTGGTAGTTAATCAAGTTGTGGAGGAGGTTAATCCGTCTATTGAGGTCGGATCGAATACTTGTGTAACGTCGCAGGAGCCGGACTTTTCCATCAACGAAGGCAAGCCCCGGATGCATACAACCCTACGTTGTGTTTTACAAATTAAATTCGCTTTTGCTTTCCGTTACTGCATTAAGTGATTAGGAGTTAAGTGGAAACCTAATTGGTGCATTACCAACCTTGTTTTTCCATATCTACCTTGTTACCAGTTTTAATTCGAAAATGACTAGATATGCTTAGTCATGCTTAGCCAGGTGATTACCTGTCACCTGTAGGTTTTAAATGGATCTTTGGTTACTTATGTTATCATGAAATATGAGCATGTGGAGTAATAAATCTAGACCGGGCGGACTCGGTGTGTGTGAGCCACAAGACATGGAGGTCTTGTGAGCGGGTTCTTTCCGCCTGGGTTGATTAAGGCACGTCCGTTGTTGAACTGTGTGCGGTGAGACTTTGTAGTACTAACCACATACTCTGGTAAGCCTGAACTTGGCAATTCTATTACGAGAATGGCTACTCGCGCACTGGGAGTGGAGAGATGGCGGGAATAGCGTGTACCCACGTGGCATTGGGCTGGATTGGTGGAGTACTGTATTCTCGGGTGGCGCGGACCCGTTCTTGTTTAGAGGATCCGAGGGTAGGTTGATATATGTAGGTCGGGGACCTGCATATGTCGTGTGGTCTGGAATTCCCAGCTGGGTTTTAATCGGTTCGAATCGTCGTTGCTCCTCGGTTATGGAGACTCACTTCTCTGTTCATCATCGTAGTATTAATAACTGGAACTCGAATAAGGCTTGTGAAGGTGTTGGATATGAAGTTTCATGATCTCAACATGGATCATGTCAGCTTTGTATATGTTTTTATGAAATTTTCTATATGAAGAATTTTGTTAAAGAGCTTTTACGCAAAAGAACTTTGATTATTGTTAAAGCTATACCTTGAATCCCTGAGCCTGCATTCCTGAGTCTTCTCAATTTTGTTTCGGTTAAGTCTTGTTGAGTACTTTTGTACTCAGGGTTCGTTGACCCCTTGTTGCAGGTGAGCCTCATGAGCAGATCTGTTTTGGATCATGCTGCATGACTATCGTTCGTTCTGACGATGAGAAGTAAAATGTGTGATCCTTGGGCAGGATGTTTATTTTGTGTGTTATGTATATATTAATTATGCCGCTCCACTACTACTATGGTTTGTAATAATTATCGAACTTAGTTTGTAAGGTTTGAAACAACTGGTTTGTAAACTATGCTATCGTAAGACTTCCGCTGTTTTTACTCTGGTATTGATACTTGAATAAATGTTGTAATACTGCAATGACTCTGTAACGTGATCCTGCTCGGAAATCGTGGATGATTCGAGGTTCCCCGAGGACACCCGACAGTCTTTTTAAGTTAATGGAAACATATGCATAAAATGTCAAAGGTCGTCGGACAGTGACAGGTGCATGTGGGCCCTATAACTTAGGAGGTTCTGCCACAGAAGCCCACGAAGGACACCCCAAGCCACTTTGAGAAGCTGCTTGAAGGGCCATGCCCGAACCATGCTTTCCCCGTCAAGCACCTATACAAAGGACTGTGTTCTTTTGAATCGGTTCTTGTCCGAAAGCTCTAACAAGGGGGAACATAGGACAGAGCCTAGCTAGACGAAGCACGCGATGTCGCCCTCCTTCGCTGGGCCAAGTATGCAAGGACCGCCACAAGCTCTCCCCGTCGTAGGAGGGTGTTGGTGTTTTGAGTAAGCACCAGATAGTAAATTGGTATATTGCGTGTCTGGCCTAGATGGTGTGCTAAGAGGACACAAGGATTATACTGGTTCGGGCTGAATGTCTCTATGTCTAGTTTTGGGCTGCTCGTGTTACCAACACTGAGTTTGTAGTAGGGGTTATAAACAGGCGAGAGAGGAAGGTAGCTCCCAAGTCTCTGGTATGATGTGGTGCGTTTGTTTGATGAATCGATGTGTGATTGATCGATATGCGATGAGTCAATCCCCCTAGTGGGGCACCCTGTTTCCCCTTTATAGGTCAAGGGAAAGCAGGGGTTACAACCGAAGGGAAGAGGAGAGAGAGAGAGAGAAAAAAATAAGACTCCTAGAGGTGCACCGTCCTCCTCTTCGTGTGGGTCCTACTGACCCTATAGATCATGGTGGCAATGGCATCGTACCAGGGTCCTATTGCCCGCTGCAGCTTATGTGCGGGCGTCGCGTGCCTTTCTTGTCTTCCATTCCATCCGAGCGGACGGAATGGTCAAAGGGCCCGCTGATAGAAGCCATGCGGGGGGCTAGCGGTACAGTGCCAATCAACTGACACCGATTGACTGACGTTGGATGGTGGTCAAGCAGAGAGTTGGCAGCACAGTGCTGGCCTGTTGACGTGATGGGCGACGTGAGTTTCCTAGCATGGCTCGATGCTACCGCCAGTCGCATCAGGACACGCCCGAGACGTGCTCCCAGGCGTGCGCTTTCATGCCATAGTGGTTGGAGCGGTTCGAGCCTTACCCTGGGACCGCTGCGAGGCAGAAATCTCTCCCTAGGAGCCGGGTGAGACGGAATTCGACCCTCGAGGGTCGGACGAGGCGTGTCCTGGCTCCTGGGGGTCGGACGATGCGAAAACATTGTCCTCGGTGTCGGACAAGACATGGCCCGGCCCCTGGGGGTCGGACAAGGCTGCTGGGGTGGCAGGGGGGCACGCACACCAGCTCGCCCAGGCGGCCACGCCGCGCACACCGGCCCGGCCACCGCGACAGCGACTCTGCGCACACCAGCCAAAGGACCGCACCGCGCAAGCTCACCGGTGGTCGTACCCTAGGTCACCGCCGCTGTATGTAGGTCTTGTCCGGTCGTAGCGTTGAAGACGAACAGGTGAGATTCCAGGCAGAGCGAAAAAAAAGTTGAAGGTATTCTTGTGGTTTCGCGTGGATTTCTTTTCCTTTTTTTGCGAATTAATGAGACAAACTTAACACCGTCGTAAAACAGAGGTAAACGGACGATTCAATCCAAAATAACGAGAGCAAAATCATAAAATTAAAAAAACAGGGGTTAAAATCACCATTAGCCTCTAGAGTAAGGTAGAAACATCAAATTCCCAAATATTTTATATTAGCATCTCGTTCCCATAAAATTTTAACTTTTTTCCTTTTCTCTTAAAAGCTCTACTCTATCATTCAACACACGTTTAAAATGTAGTTCATTTGGATTCAATGGGATCGATTTTACATTTTTACCCATCTCATCTGGTTTGTCTAAACGCATTTAATTTTGTTTCCTTTTTATATGCACTGCCCAACTCTTGGAGAGCGCCTCACTGTCACTTGGCTGCTCTGCCTCCGCGTGGCACCGAGGGTCACCGCGGTGGGCCAGCGGGTGGGATGTTAACCCGGCACCGTTCTTATCTGTCTCATACTTTACTTCCCAGAGCTTATCACCAACCACCTCGACCCTGCTATCGCTTACCACTAGCAGCCAACCACCTCGGCCCTGCTATCGCTTACCACTAGCAGCCATTCGCCCGGTTCGTTTCGTTTACAATTTTTTCCCAGTCAATGATTAATATTTTTTTCTCACAATAAATTAATCAATAGTACTTTCAGTCATAGTTTATCAGCCAAACGAATAGGACAACTGTAGATCAAAAAGCACTTGCAAAATTTTGTCCAATCGTGACAGAAAATCCGTTGCGGCTGCATCATTAGATATCAAACCGGGAAAGTGAAAAGGGGGGAGACAGGGTCGCCCGGCCCCCGGCCAAGAGCAAATATTCGCGGGATCGGATGCAAATTCTAGGGCGGTGCTCACGTTCACAGACGCGTCGAAATCAGACGAAACCGTCGCGCATCCGCGGCCGGGCCTACAGATTTGCGAGCGTCTGAACGGGGAAGGCGGTGGCTGCTTGGCTGTTGTACATTTGAAGAGCGAGCGCGACTGGTTGGGACGGACAATTGATCAAGTCTGGAGCATTCGCGGGGAAATGACCATGCTGTCCGTGTTCCATCCATCCACCGAGGTCTCATTGTAACCAACCGTCTGAGCCTGTCCTAGAGCCGGCGCATTGTATAAAACCTCTATTCTCTTCTTCATACAACGATACGCAACACTCTTGCGTATTTGAGAAAAAGTGTTGGTTAAGCGAGGTATCTATGTCTATAATCTCGCACGTATAACATGACACGGTGATCTTGAAAGGCTTTCGACAGACGATAAATATCAATCTGACGGTTGCAGTCCGCCTTAAATACACAAGGCAAGGATTCTGATTTTTTCAATCTGCGAGCTGTTCGACTGATGGTTGTTGTGAGAGAAAACACTATACCATGCCTAATAAGTCGAACTGATAAGTTCAGACGAATAGGGCGCTGAATTTGCCATGCTGCGTATGTTTGTGGTTTTGGGGTGGAGCGCATGGTGACCTGTCGAGGAGGACGGGTGGTATAACCAATGGATTCAGATTTATATAGCTAATGGCTCCGTTCGTTTTGCTGAAAAAACAAGCCGAAATACTGTTCCGGCTAATTTGGTATGAAAGAAAAATGTTGTTCCGACTGAAAAAATAAGCTGAAAAGTATAGATTATAAGACAAGAATGACAACAGAAGAGATTTAACAACGCCAGTGACAAATGCGGATGACTTGTCGCCTTGTCAGGGATACGCTCCAATCAAACCGTTTTGCGGAGTGGCCACTGGTCAATACTCTTACTAATTTTTTTTTAAGAAACTAACCTTAATATAAAATAAAACAATGCATAGCATCCAGAAGCAAAGCAAAACATATAAGCCTGTTCACTAGTTAGTTTCTGAATAAACCTGACTAATATTAATTTAATGTGAAAGAAAAATATTATTATGATAATCTCTTACCAAAACCAATGAGCGAATGAGCGAATCTATCGGCCGCCGAAGCAGTGCTCGGTAGCGGACAATTATTGTAATCGTGGGCAGCAAAGCAACCGGACCACCGCCGTCCTTGCTCACTTGGCTGCCTGCTCACTTTGGCTGCCATCCTGGCTCACTTGCCAGCAAAGTCGTGCTTGTTCGACTGATATTAAAGTTGATTGAACTGAAGCTGTTTTATTATCGGAGAAAAATAAGATTCTAACTTATAAACCGGCTTAGATAACTAGTCGGCCGCTGCCGTGCCGGAGTTATAAAAGTCAACAGCCTCCGCCCACCACTCCTGTCTGCTAAGCTAAGCTAAAGGTAACCCCACCCCGATCCCCACCTCCTCCTCCTCCCTCCTCACCCCCGGCGGCGAGGCGTTCTATGGCCTACACCTCCTCCCTCCACCTCCCCAAGCACCTCCTCTTCCCCAGCTCCCGCCGGACAAGGCACAGGCCCTCCTCCTTCATCCCCATCTCCGCGGCTGCCAAGATCAACGGCGGCGTGAACGGCCATCACGCGCCCGAGAAGCCAGCGGCGCCCAACGGCAAGGCACCACAACACATCAACGGCCGCGGGAAGAAGAAGGGCGTCAACGGGCACGTCAACGGGCATACAGACCGGATCCACCTCTCGGTGAGCACGGGCGGCGGGGGCGGGGGCCGCCAGGATGGCTCGGGCCTCCGCGTGGCGTTCCAGGGCGCGCCGGGCGCGTACAGCGAGTTCGCGGCCAAGACGGCGCTGCCCGGGTGCGAGACGGTCCCGTGCCGCGCGTTCGCAGACGCGCTGGCGGCCGTGGAGCGCGGCGCCGCCGACCGCGCCGTCCTCCCCGTGGAGTCCACCATGGAGGGCACCGCGCTGCGCAACTACGACCTGCTCCTCCGCCACGGCCTGGTGGTGGTGCAGGAGATCAACCTCTTCGTGCACTACTGCCTGCTCGCCATGCCCGGGGTGCGCGCCGCCGAGGTGCGCCGCGTCATCAGCCACCCGATGGCTCTGGCGCACTGCGGCCGCGCGCTGGCCCGGCTCGGGGTGGACCCGGAGCCCGTGGAGGACACGGCGGGCGCCGTCGAGATGCTGCGCTCCAACCGGATGCTCGACACCGCCGCCATCGCCAGCACGCGCGCCGCCGACCTGTACGGCCTCGACGTCCTCGCGCACGGGCTCCAGGACGAGTCCTGGAACGTTACGCGCTTCCTGCTCCTCTCCAGGCCGTCGCCCGTCGCCGCGCTGCCTGTGGACGCCGCCGCCGCGGGCGCCAAGACCAGCATGGTGGTCGCTTACCGCGGCGGCTCCATGATGATGGTGCTCAAGGTGCTCTCCGCCCTCTCCTCGCGCAACATCAACCTCACCAAGCTGGAGATCATCAACAACGACGGCGCCGCGGCTGCCGACACTGGATCTGGCGCGCGCCCGCCCGTGATGATCCTGGACACGAGCGCCCGGGGCGCGCCGACGCTGCGCGCGTTCCCGCACGTCCTGTACGTGGACTGCGAGGGCGCCGCGCACGACCCGCGCGTCCGCGAGGCCATCCAGGAGATCGAGAAGTTCGCCGTCTTCGTGCGCGTGCTTGGCTGCTACGCCGCCGACTCCACCGTCTACGACCTGCAGTGACGAAGCTGTCTTCGTAATGGGGGAACCAGAGCAGTCGGATTTAGCTGGCCAGTCTGCCGTGATTTCGCTGTTAATTGGACGAAGCTGTCAGATCTCTAGCTAGTATTCAGAAACCAGCGTCATTTAGATAGATTAGTGCTTGCTTATGCGTAATTTTTGTACAGATGCAATAAGAATCTTCCTTCCTATTGCTCCTGGATTAGGTCGAAGCTTGGTGATGATGCCAGCTGAAGGATGTTTCTACGTACTAGGATGTATTGTTGTTGGTCATGACTGGATTCTCTCTTGTAAATTTCTCGTGCTATAGGTATTGTTACAAACTTTCATTCTGCTATTGCAGCGCTAGGATGTTCAGAATCGAAATCACGTATGTAATGTTTTCACTTTTCAGCACTGAACTTTCTTCGTTGATATGCAGATCTACAGATGTGTTTACAAAAAGGAAAGAAAAAAAAACACGTGGAGTATTTTATTTATGGTTCCGACCACCAGAACTCACGTCACCCCGTAATTGTTCGGCAACAATATGTTAAGGCCGCCACGGGCTCAACGAGTCTCTGCTTAGCCACTAGTAAACCGTTTTCTAATCTTTTAGCAGCTGATCTGGACTAATTTTCAGCCGCCAGTAAAACTCTTGCCTCCTGGCTCGGCTGGGGAATCTGACGAATTTCTGAGCCCAAGTGGAAGTGGGTGGGGGCTCTGTGCAGGAATCCCGGATGCCCCGGCCGGAATCTTGTGCTAGCGTCCAGGCGGCACATGCCTCTCGGTGATAAGTGCGTGTCCTGATCCTCTGCACCATATCTAGTGCAGCGTAGTACTGTACTGTAGGAGTTAGGCGCGGAGCACAGGGGGCATGTGCCGTGTGCGTGGCCACGTCCAGTCCAGGGAACGGACGCGCGTCGTGTCACACAGACACAGGTCGCGAGCTCTTCCAAGAATTGAGCTTCCGAACGTGATGCCAAAGCTACACGAACACGACAGGCTTGGTGCTTTCCGCCCCGTAACCGTAACTGTCCGTAGCTTACCGTTTCCCTTCGGCGACACCGGGAGGCGAGAGCTTATCAGGGGAAGAGAGGACGAGGAGCGGACGCCCAAGCCCAAACATCTGCTGCAGCTGCAGTCCATGGAGTGGAATATGTACCCGATTGCTGAGTGCCTCAGTGCAGGCCCTCAGCTGAACGACTCGCTTTGCCGGACGGCGCGCGATGCGTCGGCCCACATGCCACATGGCCTGGTCGGGAGCCAACCGATCGGCAACTGCCGTTTGGCTCTTGCGGGGCTTTTTTACCTGCACCGTGCGTGCATGCACGAGGCAGGCCAGAACAAGCCGAATGGGCAGAGTCCCCCCGCCCCCCCCGCGACCGTGACTTGCCTGTTGTTGGATTCCTGAATAATCATTGAGGTGGGGAGCGTGGCGCCACGGGCCCCACGGCTGAATGATTCGAATACCTGCTCTCCCTTGAAGCTGGAGGAGCGGGAATCCGCCGGCAATCCTGCCTCGGGGTCCTACATCATGGGCGGCAACGGCAACCACGGCCCACGGGCGAGCAAAGGTCGGTCAAGGTTCATTATTGCGCAGATTCAAAAAAAAAGGGTTCATTACCCGCTTCTTCCCTGTGTACCAATCGTGGTCGTCGATTTGATACTCGGGTGCTTTGAATTGAAGCCTATGAGCACCCAAGTGCTTGTGCTTTGGAGCATTGCAACAACTGAGAGTCTCTTTGGCTGGGCTCCTGCAGGCTTCAGATCTGGCTCCTACAGGAGCTGTGCCAAACGTCTGTTTTGAAAAGGGCTCCGCATGGGAAGCCGGTTAAGAGCCGGAGCCATTTTTTGCCTGCGCAGGAGAAGCCTAAAAAACGAGCTTCGTGCGGCTCCTTGCTGTGGGTTCACGTCGTCTAGTGCGAAGGAGCCGTTTTGCCAAACGTTTTTCAGAACGGCTTCAACTCCTCCAGAGGAGCTGCTCCTTCAGAGGAGGCAGAGCCGGAGCCATTTTCAGAGAAGCCAGAGGCCTGCCAAACAGGCCCTGATTAGTCTAGAGAGAAGAAACAAGTGTTTGAAGAGGACATATCACCTAATTTTGACACCATCAGATTAAAATCAGATGGCCTAAGATTACAGATATATTCAAACAACAATAAACTACTGTAGATATATAACACCATCTTGTTAGAATATGACGGGTAAGATTCAGAATATATCAATCCAACATCTGATACAATCAGCACAAAGTAAATAAACTATACCAGATACTAAACACATGGCTAAAGAATAAAGATACTAAATACATGACTTAAATTAGTTCAGAAGATGTTGTAAGTCAAACACAAATTACACAAACCAAAATATTTTATAAGGACCACAGATTATTACCAAATAAAATGTGCATGAGTGGAAGATCCCCAAATAAATAAAATTCCCAAAACAAAAAACTTCACTAGATCCAAATGGACATCTAATCAAATACAAATTTAAGACCTACAAATAGATAGAAGGAAGCGTTGACAACAAAAAATGTCTAGTTTCAAGAAATCAAGGAAAACTGGCTAGGCCGGTTTGGGTAAGTTTGTTAAACTACATTGTGGAGTTCACCGTTGTGTTTATCTGGCCGAGATGACCGAAATGTATATATAGAACGTCAAATTTGGAGTCCGAGCTGGGAAATTACAGCTTCAGGAAGATTCATGCCCGTGGAAACCAACTAGGTTGGTTTTGGTCACTTAGTCCAAGTTAGGAGTTGTATTTTTTACACGAGATTGTGTGAGTTTCGAATCCTATCGGGGAAAGACCTTCCTACCCTGTATTTAACACAGCACAACCAATTGAGCTTAATCTAATAGCGCAAAATAATTTACACATTTACTTTTTAACAAGTTTTCTATTTTACCATTCGTCTTCAACCCTACCTGTTGTTCATCCTCTGATGATGACCCAAGACAATGCCCTAGGCTTGCTGGCCAGCCTACGACAACCCAATGATGTCCATGCCTTGAAGGGTTCCTCTCGGACGATAGTTTAGACAGTTACTTTGCTAGTTTGCTCGAAAACTAATCGTTTGTCATCAGATAAAAAGAAACAGGTACTCTTTACTAGTTTGCTCATAAACCTAACCATTTTCACCATCCAAGGTAGTTATAGTTCTTGGACAAAACTCAGGAACATGTACAAGCTAGTTACTACATATTCTGGCTAGGACGTTTTTTTTTTGTAGAAATATGCATGTTCTAGCACTTGTGGTGTGGGACTGTAATTATGTAAACACATTTTTGATGACTACGCTAGGGATCATTGCTTTGGCTATATTTTGCAGCTGAACTTGTTTGCCCTAACCAATTGCTTAATTGGTCTATTATCTTTTGTCTCGCCATCACCATTGTATCCGGTCAGAAAAGGCCAATCATCACCATGGTATCCGGCCAGAAAAGGCCAATTGCATCCATTACTGATCAACCACAATCTTGCTTGTTGTTATGCTATGTTCTACTGTTGCTAATTGCCATTGTGAAGATTAGCCCATATAAAAGGAATCAATCGGGTGTTTCAAGACCTATTGATGAGCATGGAGACATATAAAGGTACTACGCCACAATATTACTACACCATGACCAAGGTACATTATCCAAGTAAATTACATTTTCTAATGGTTATTTTGCAAGAACCACGAATTATGATGTTGCTATGACCTATTAGTGAGAATGTTGCATCAGGTAATCATTATTTGGGTACTAATTTAAATTATGAAAATTCTGATTCTAAATAGTTTGCTTAAAAGCTAATGTCAGCTTTGTGTGACATCAAAGCCAAATTAATAAAATAAAAACTAAAATTGATCAATCTGGTCGCGTTCGACAATAGATGAGCATTCTGAGTATAGAGAATTAGAGGGGTAGAACACGGGGCACGAATTTATATTGGTTCAACTACGATATACCAAACATCCACTAAACAATAGCTTCTCTATGTGTGTTGTGCTCGGTTGCAGGAGTGCTGATGATGAGAAGGTTGATTGCTAAGAGCTAATAAGATGACGACATAGGGACCCTACCCCTCCGTATATAGTCCGGAGGATAGTGTTTACATCAATAGCCTTGATCATATCTGGTCGTTTCCCAGTTTGTTACAAGGAATAGGGATCAGGATCCAAATGGATCTCTTATAGATTGATTGGCTTCTAAGAATATCTAGCCCATGCCTTGTGTGCAAAATAGTCTAGATGCCCCGTTTGGTTTTGACCTCCTACATATCCTACTCTGTCCACACTGTTCATTAGAAATAGAACATATAATCATTTGCATCACTCGATCTCTCTCATTCTCTGCTCTTAACACATTATCATGCACGCGCTCTCCACTGCAAGTTGAGAAGCCAGAAGAATTCACCGGCGCTGTTGCTGCACGACAAGACGTGAAGAGCAGAGGCTTTCTTCGTCAATCGTTCAAGAACAGAACCGGAGTACGAAGGATGCAGGAACGAGAACTGGATCAAGGTATGGAATGCTTCTGTGTTTCTTACCTAAGGCAGAGGTACTCGTCGTTGCTTGTTCTTCGTAAGTTCGCCGTCTTTGGGACTGCCATCTCCGTGCTGTTATGCCCATGGTCGCGCGCATTAGGATGGCGAGCCCGCGTGGCGCGTCTGGCCGGCCAGCAGCACCCTCGCTGGTGACTACACGGCCAGAGGCTTCCTCGCCGTGCCCCCCCGCGGTCTCCGTGCCATGGCCCCGCGCCTGTGGCCTCGCGCCACGGCCGGCGGCTTTCCCGCAGTGGCCCGGAGATAGCCTCCCGCGTGACCTGGTGCCCGCGACCGGCAGCGGCGGCCGGCTGCTCCCAATCGCGCCTGCACTGGCGGCCCCCGCAGCCGGGCACGCACGCGGCCCCGCGCCTGCTGGCCCGTGGCCGTTTCCCTGCCGTCGACGGCACGCGTAGCAGCTGAAACTCGCGGCCCAGCACGCGCACGGCATCCTCCGCGACCGCGGCACCCGCACCCGCGAGTATGGCGGCCAGTGGCCTTGCGTGCTAGAAGATTTGGGCTGGCCCAAATAATATTCTCAGATAAATCTTAAAGACCCACTCACACATGCATGATAAGATGAGAGACTTTAGTCTCACATTACTACTCTAGAAGGAATGATACCAACTTAAATGGCTGAGTTGTCTCCTACTAGTTGGAGCTATCGGAGAGAGGAAAAGAAAGAAGTCCACGAGCACGCTTTCGCCTCGTCGAGTGGGGTGATGGGCGTGGGCATACGACATGCGTGTGGTCTAGCGATTTCTTGCCTCGACCTTGCGGGTGTGTAGCTTCTTTTTGCTACTTGATATTTTTGCATGCATGGAGAAACTTGCGCTGGCCTATCGCGCGGTTAATTACTTACCTTAGCTGCGACGCGACGCGTGTATATATTAGACGAGACGTAGTCCTCAGTACAGAGAATTCATCTTCTCCTTTTGCCAGTGTGCTGCACTGCCTCCGTCTTCCCCATCCCACCACCGATATGTCATCGGCGTCGGGAGATCAGGTCTCCGAAGTCTACATCTTCTCGTGTCCCTACAAGGGGTAGGAGGCGTATCAGGTTTTTGGGAAGCGTCGTCGCGACTACTCGCTGGACGTCTTCTTCCCTCTACGTCAGTGTTTGCCGATCTCCATCGACGTTCTGCTTCGTCTTCTTTTGCATTATTGCTAGCGCCGACAACCTCACTGTAAGAATGTATATTCTCTCTCTGTTGTTCGTTCTTATGTTCCTACTGTTACTAGCACTAGAGAGTTCGACTTTGTCTTAGATCGTAGTGCTAGTGATAAATCATTCACCTTTGGCATATACTATTGTTCTTTTCCTCATTGTCGGAATTAATTTATGCATCACTAAATTGCTATTATTTCCAACAATCAAAAAACCTGATAGGCATTTAGTGATGGCTGGATTTTAACCGGAGAAGTTCACTGGTGTGAATTTCAAGAGATTGTAGACGGGGGCTCAGCTATGGCTCTCAGCTATGGGCGTGTTTTGGGTCGTGAGTAATCCTCCCGCACTACCTCTTGGATCTGAGAAAGAGGTGCAGGAGTTTACAGCGGCTACGACGATTTTCGTCGGATGCATTCTTAGCGTGCTCTCTGACCAGTTGTGTGATGTTTACATGAACATCAAAAGTGCTGCTGAACTGTGGGAGACGCTTGAGCACATGTTCTCTGCCTTAGACACTGGGCGCGAGCTGTATGTGATGGACCAGTACCACGACTTTAAAATGGTTGATAACCGTTCTGTCGTGGAACAGGCTCATGAGTTCCAACTTATTGTGAGGGAACTCGAACAACTCGAACATGTCTTGCCTGATAAGTTTGTGGCAGGTGGCATTATTGCCAAGTTGCCTTCGACATGGAGGAACTTTGCCACAGCTCCGAAACATAAAAGACAGAAAATCTCCGTTGAAGATTTGTTGGCTGGTCTTAATGTTGAAGAGAAGGCTCGGGTAAAGGATGCTCCACTAAGAGCACCCGAAGGGCAGTCTAGTGCCAATGTGATGCAATAGGCGGGAAAGAACAAGCAAAAGGCTAATCAGACTACTCAATTCAAGAAGAAGAAGATAAACATGGACGAAGTTGTCTGCTTCGTTTGCGGTGAGACTAGGCACTTTGCTAAGAAGTGCAAGAACCGCAAGGGAAAGAAGAATCAGCAGGGGCAAAAATCTGCTAACGTGACTATTGGCATTCCTAGTGGATCTGGGTATAGTAATTCATTACCTAGTATATTTTCTGTATATCAATCTAATGATTGGTGGATAGATACAGTGGCCAATATTCATGTTTGTCCTGATATCTCCATGTTTTAATCTTACTAGGTCGCACGAGGTTCAACCATCATGATGGGGAACGGATCGCATGCTACTGTTCTTGGTGTTGGTTCGGTCGATCTGAAGTTCACTTCGGAAAAGATCGTGTGGCTCAAGAACATGCAGCATGCCCCCTCAATAAAGAAAAGAACCTCGTTAGTGGATCCCTCCTATGTCGAGATGGATTCAAGCTGGTATTTGAGTCGAATAAAGTAGTCATTTTGAGATATGGCCAATTCATTGGCAAATGCTCTGATAGCGGAGGCTTGTTACGCTTTTCGCTCTTCGATTTCTATAATAAAGTTGTGAACCATATGTGTGACTCAGAGAATTCCGTGGCTGATGTATGACATTCTCGTCTGTGTCACATTAATTTTGGTTGTATGTCGCGTCTATGCCGTATGAGTTTAATTCTGAATTTTTCTACTGTCAAAGGTTCTAAATGTCAAGCATGTGTGCAAGCAAAGCAACCTCGTAAGCCACACAAGGTTGTAGACGAGAGGCATACGACATTATTTGGACTTATACAATTCTGATATTTGTGAGATGAATGGTGTATTGACAAAAGGAGGAAAATGATACTTTATGACTTTAATTGATGATGCAACTAAGTACTGTTATGTGTTTCTTCTAAAAACTAAAGATGAGGCGCTAGAATGTTTTAAGACTTATAAGGCTAAGGTGGAAAATCAATTGGAAAATAAAATAAAAATGTGTTAGGTCTGATCGTGGCGGGGAGTATATTTCTAATGAGTTTGATCTTTTCTGTTCGGAGAATGGAATAATTCTTGAACGGACACCTCCATATTCGCCTCAATCTAATGGGGTTGCCGAAAGAAAGAACCGGACGTTAATGGACTTAGTGAATGCCATGTTAGGAACATCCGCTATGGCTAAGGCATGGTGGGGGGGGGGCAGTTTTGACTGCATGTCATGTTCTGAATAGAGTTCCCACTAAAAATAATGATATAACTCCGTATGAAGGATGGAAAGGAAGGAAACCATCACTCTATTACTTGCGTACGTGGGGCTGTTTGGCCATGGTTAGTGTACCAATTAATAAGAAACACAAGCTCGAACCGAAGACCGTTGATTGCATCCTTTTAGGATATGCGCACCACAGCATAGCTTATAAGTTCTTAGTGATAAAATAAAAAACGCCTGAGATTTTAGTTGATTCACTTTTGGAGTCATGGGATGTTACATTCTTTGAAAATATATTCCCGATGAGAGATGTTTATTCTTTGCCTAATTCGTCAAATGAATTTATTCCTGAGCCCACGTCCACAATTGAGCCAATTATAAACCCACATGGGAATGTAGAGGATGATAGTGGTGTAGCTCCTAGAAGGAGTAAGAGACAAAGGGTTGCAAAATCCTTTGGTGAAGACTTCACTGTGTACCTCATAGATGATACTCCAACAACCATTGCAAAGGCATATGCATCACCTGATGCAGAATATTGGAAAGATACAGTCCGTTGTGAGATGGACTCCATCACTGCAAATGGTACATGGGAAGTAACAGATAGACTAGTGGGCTGCAAGCCAGTTGGCTACAAATGGGCATTCAAGAAGAAGCTTAGGCCTGATGGTACTATTAAAAAGTATAAGGCAAGACTTGTGGCTAAAGGTTATACACAAAAGGAAGGCGATGATTTCTTTGATACCTACTCACCTATTGCTAGATTAACTACAATCTGATTACTATTATCTTTGGCTGCTTCCCATGGTCTTCTTGTCCATCAGATGGATGTAAAGACGGCTTTCCTTAATGGAGAGCTAGAGGAAGAAATTTATATGGATCAGCCTGATAGATTTATAGCACAAGGACAAGAGGGCAAGGTGTGTAGGTTGCTCAAATCCTTGTACGGTTTAAAGCAAGCGCCCAAGTAGTGGCATGAGAAGTTTGATAAGACTTTAACATCTGCTGGGTTTGCAGTAAATGAAGCCGACACTTGTGTGTATTACCACTATGGTGGGGGCAAAGAAGTAATCCTATGCTTGTATGTTGACGACATACTAATTTTTGGGACAACTATCGATGAGATAAATGATGTAAAGTCATTCTTATCCCAAAATTTTGACATGAAAGATTTGGGGGAAGCTGATGTGATCCTCAACATTAAACTTAATAAGGGTGAGAATGGGATTACTCTTTTGTAGTCTCATTATGTGGAGAAGGTATTAAGCCGCTTTGGCTATACGAATAGCAAGCCTTCTCCAACACCCTACCATCTTAGTCTAATACTTCGAAAGAATCGAAGGCTGGGAAAGGATCATCTGAGATACTTCCATATTATTGGCTCTCTGATGTACCAAGCTAGCGCAACCTGCTGTCGATGCGGGACCCACAGGATACCCCTCAAGGAAGGAAGAAGATCTAGTCTAACTAGGATTCTTTCCATGTAATCTTAGTAGTAGTATTATTCTGTAATCCTACTAGGAACTCTCATTGTAAACCGACTAGGACTCTGGCCTCCTGACTATATAAAGGAGGGCGGAGTTCCTGGAGAAGGGAGTTAGAGACAACACTGGACAATCAATCCAATGCAAAGGCTAACACCGACTGGACGTAGGGCTATTACTCGATCACGGTCGAGGGCCCGAACCAGGATAAATCGACTGTCTCTTGTGTTTACCATCGAGTTCTGCATATGCTGAAGCCCGAACAAACTGCCCTGGGTACCCTCGTGGCAGGCTATCGGTGGTGAAACATCGACAGCTGGCGCGCCAGGTAGGGGCTTTCGGTGAATCTGCATCCGAGAGCTCGACGGACCTCGACAACATGATTTTCTCGATGGGATCAACCTTCATCTTCGGTTCATGGATCTACGAGGTAGGCGATGATGGCAAGCTCCAAAGCCGTCTCCTTGAAGATTCGGATCACCATGAAGACCTTTCTATTTCGGCGACTATGACAGATCAACTCGCTGGAAGATTCGCGCAGCTCGTGATGTTCGATCCAACTTAGATTTTGTGGCTTTGCGCATCCAACTCAAACTCAGGCTCCGCATCCGAGATGGAGTCTTACCCGAGTTCTTTCAAGAAACCAAGTTCTTTTCCAGCAGGGTTCCAGAACGCGGCTTCGGCCTATCAAGAATACAACTCGGAGTACAATCAGAATCCTTTCAAGAAGTCAGGTCCTTTTCCGTTCGGACTCCACAACATGGCAAAATCTTATTAGGCATGGCCCGAAGGATCCCTCGATCCGGTGCTTAGAATGCCACTGAAAGGAGCTCAAGAAGGTCTCGTACTAACTATAACATCTCAAGACTGCATCGTCCACTGGCCAGGTTCTGTTCCTGAGGATAGTGGTACCCGACTAGTCGGCACGACGACAACAGCAATTCTACCCTACCAAGAAGGAGACTCAATCTACGACCTTGAAGCCTCTACTAAAGTCATCAACAACTACGACAGTGTGGAAACCGACGCCAATAACAGAACAATTCATGCACGAGAAGTATTCATGGTTCGACGTCCTTGATCACCATTGGTCCCCCAGAAGCACCTAACATCAGGTCATCAGATGAATCTGAGTCCAACATATCACCCTTTATCCAGGGGCACGATGGTGAGACCGAGAATTAGAAGCAAGCCAGAGAAAGAAGAAACAAATTAAAACAAGGACGCCAACGCCATGCTAGGCAGCGCAAGGAAGCTTGGATCAGATATGAATCAGATCTGGCCGAGTACAATAGAAGAAAATCAGAGCAAGAAGTCAAAGAAAGACGCACGGTGAATACACCCTACAATAGGATCCAAGAAGCACTAGAAGAACTCAAAGCGACCTCACATCCTAGTGAAAGACAGGAACAGCTCCGGGAACTTCTCTGGTCAACAGCCCTAAGGACACATGACTGAAGAACCCGCTCAAGACTACCTGCCAGGTCAACATCCCATGGGCAGGAAGATCAAAATCAAAGGAAGTCCGCTTTCGAGAGACTCGGACCAAGTGGAAGTCACAACAGAGAAAGTAGAAGGGACCATAGTCAAAACTACCGAGTCGAACAACCAAGAAAGATCAGAAGCAAAGTACCTATTCAGACAGCCCCACAGAGCTACTCTCACCAAGACAACAGTTGGCTAGAAGGAGGTGCTGAATCAGAATACACAGAAGCTGGAATGCACGATAGGTTCCCCTATTTTGCAAACATACTTGCTTCAATACGACTACCTCACAAGTTCAAGCCGTCCAACCACTTTAAATATGATGGCAAGACCGAACTAAGGCAGTGGCTCAGGATTTACTCGCAGTCGATTGAACTAGCCAGAGGAGACGACGATATCAAGACCTTGTTCTTTCCCATGGCCCTAGAAACCATGCCCCTCCAATGGTTCGATAAATTAAATCCAGGGTCAATCAGAATTTGGGAGGACTTGCAAAGAGTTTTCTGTGAAAATTTCACGGGTATCATTACGCACCCCATCACCCATGCAGAATTAAAAGGACTCAAGCAGAAAGGAGGCGAAAGTCTCAGAAATTACTATCGACGATTTGGCGAACTACATGCTCAAGTACATGACATCACCGAACGAGAAGTAATCGAAGCTTTCTCTCACGGAATCATGGCTAGGTGGCAATTTTAGGACTTCTACAAAGAAAACCCGATAAACAATGAAGAATTTAGATGCATAGTAGAAAAGATGATTACTACAGAGGAGAAGACACGAGAAAGGTTCCCGGTAGAAACAACCAAGACAACCCGGACAAGCAAAATCATCGAAACATCAGACATCAGGAAAGGAAACATGGACCAGACAACACCGTAGCGGTGGCTGATAAATCAAGGAAGTTTTCTAAGCCCAGAAGGTATGACGACATTGAAAACATGCATTGCATCTAGCACCCTAAAGGAAATCACACCATCAGAAATTGCTACACCTTCAACGATCGATACACAAGAAAAGATAATAAGGTAAACACTAAAGAAGACAATCGGAAAAAAGATGAAGACAACCACGAAGACAAGGGATTCCAAAAATCCAGGGGGACAGTAGCAGTGATCTTCGCTGGGGCCCCAGATTCTAGAAGCAAACATCAAGAAAAGCTAGCTCTACGAACCATCATGGTAGCAGAACCGGCTACTCCAAGATATCTCAATTGGTCATAGTATCCAATCCAGTTTTCAAGAGAAGACCAGTGGACTAGCATAGGAAACATAGGCCATTACCCACTGGTTCTAGATCCAACTATCACTGGTATTACTGTCACAAAAGTACTAATAGATGGGGGAGCCGGACTCAACATCATTTTTTAGAAACGCTAAGGAAGATGGGACTACAACTCGCCGGGATGATTACACCAATGAGCACCCCTTTTTATGAGATAGTACCCAGTAAGGCAGCCATGCCACTTGGACAAATCACTCTACTGGTTACTTTTGGAACTCCCTCAAACTACCGAACAGAGTTCATCTATCGAACAGAGTTCATCAAGTTTGAAGTTGCAGACTTCGATTCATCATATCACGCAATCCTCGAGCGCCCAACACTAGCAAAATTCATGGCGATACCACATTACCCGTACCTATTGCTTAAGATGCCAGGGCCTAATGGTGTCCTTTCCCTTCGAAGTGATTTGAAGCGTGCTTTTGACTGTGACGTTCAGGCAATTCAAATTGCAGCCAAAGCACAAGCCGCTAATGGTAGAAAAGAAATAGCCACTATTGCCGCAGAAATGAGCCTAGAAGAACTAGAGATACCGGCTAAAAAGCCCAGTATCCTTGCACCACCAAAAGAAGCTGACGTCAAGCAAATCGACCTGGGCACCGGTGATCCCTCCAAAATGGCAACCATCAGCGCCCACCTCTCGGCAAAATAGGAACTCGCGCTCACCAACTTTCTTCGAGACAACAAAGATATCTTCGCTTGGAAGCCGGCCGACATGCCAGGTGTCCCAAGAGAGTTGGCTGAGCACAGAATCGATATCAATGAAGGCTCCAAGCCTATGAAGCAACGGCTACGACGATTCTCACCCAATAAGAAGGCAGCAATTAAAAAAGAAATCATAAAGCCAATGGCAGCCGGATTCATCAAAGAAATCCTTCATCCAAATTGGCTAGCAAACCCAGTTCTAGTACAAAAAAAATACGGATGAGTGGCGCATGTGCGTTGACTACACAGATCTCAACAAACACTGCCCGAAAGATCCATTCGGGCTACCACGCATTGATCAGATAGTTGATTCAACAGCAGGATCTGCCCTTTTATCCTTTCTTGATTGCTATTCAGGATATCACCAGATTGCATTAAAGGAACAAGACCAGAGCAAAACATCTTTCATTACTTCGTTTGGTGACTACTGCTACAAGACCATGTCGTTTGGACTCAAGAATGCTGGTGCCACATACCAAAGAGCTATCCAAACATGCCTTGGTGATCAGATCGATGAAAACATAGAGGCATACATGGACGACATAGTAGTAAAAACAAAGAACCCGGACACACTAATTGAAGACTTAAAGCAAACCTTCGAAAACCTAAAAAGGTGGAGGTGGAAATTGAACCCAAACAAGTGTGTATTCGGAGTTCCTTTAGGACAACTACTCGGATTCTTGGTCAGTCATCGTGGAATTGAAGCCAATGCCAAGCAAATTCGAGCCATTACAGAGATGGGCCCTCCTCGAAGTGTCAAAGATGTGCAGAAACTAACAGGCTGCATGGCGGCCCTCAATCATTTCATATCAAGACTCGGTGAAAAAGGGTTACCTTTCTTTAAACTACTAAAGAAGATAGACAAGTTCGAGTGGACAGAAGAAGCCAATGAAGCTATCAAAAGACTTAAGGCATACCTCACCTCCTCGCCCATTCTCACACCTCCAAAGAAATACAAAGACATGATGCTGTACATTGCGACAACTTCTACTGTGATCAGCACAGCGATAGTCGTAGAAATAGAAGAAGAAGGGCGCGTATATAAAGTACAACGCCTAGTATACTACATCAGCGAAGTACTATCAGAATAAAAAATCTGGTACCCGCATGTGCAAAAACTACTCTACGCCCTCCTGATCACTTCACGCAAGCTTCGCCACTATTTTGAAAGCCACAAGATTATCGTGGTGACAGATTTCCCACTCGGAGACATCCTACACAATAGAGACGCAACAGGGTGCATATCTAAGTGGGCAGTTGAACTTGGTGCTCTCAATATCGATTTCACCCCACGGAAGGCAATTAAATCTCAAGCCCTTGCCGATTTTGTTGCCGAGTGGACAGAAATTCAACAACCTATGTCAAATACCATCCTTGACCATTGGAAGATGTACTTTGATGGATCACTCAAGCTAGGCGGAGCTGGTGCAGGCGTTCTCTTCATCTCTCTAGACGGAAAACAACTCAAGTATGTTTTTCAGATATTATGGCAAGCTACAAACAATGAAGCAGAATACGAAGCCCTCATCCACGGGCTCTGAGTGGCAATTACCCTTGGAATCAAGCGATTACTCGTATATGGCAATTCGGCAATAGTCATCAACCAAGTCAACAAAGTTTGGGACTGCACCAAAGAAAACATGGGCGCTTACTGTGCTAAAATATAAAAACTCAAAAAACATTTTCAAGGATTAGAAATTCTACATGTCCTGCACGATTCTAATATTGCAGTAGACGTCCTCGCCAAGCTCAGATCAGACAGGGCAAAGGTCCCACCTGGCATATTCATAGAGGAGTTATCAGCTCCCTCTATCAAACAACCCGATGAGATAACCCCTGAACTCCCAGCTAAAGGCACCCAGATTTTGGTAATCACCACCTCATGGACCTTGGTTTTTATCGATTATATCAAAGAGAACAAGTTGCCAGCAGATAAAGCGGAGGCTACCCGAGTTGTTCGCAGAAGCAAGAACTACATCCTAGTAGGGGACAAGCTGTACAGAAGAGCCGCATCATCAGGAGTACTCCTAAAATGTGTCTCATTTGAAAAAGGCAAAGAGATCTTAGACGAAATACACTTAGGTTGCTGTGGAAATCATGCCGCTTCAAGAACACTAGTCGGCAAAGCATTCCGCACCGGATTCTACTGGCCAACCGCTTTGAAAGACGTAGAAGAACTCATCAGAAAATGCAAAGGTTGTCAAATGTTCGCAAGACAAGCTCATATACCAGCTCACAATCTTATCTACATCCCTCCCGCTTGGCCTTTCTCCTACTGGGGGCTAGATCAAGTAGGACCTCTCAATAAAGCAAAGGGCGGTTTCGAGTACATCTTTGTAGCAATTGACAAGTTCACCAAGTGGATTGAATACAAACCACTCACAAAATACAACGCAGCCAAAGCAGTCGAGTTCATCCAAGACATTATGCACCGCTTCGGCATGCCCAATCGAATCATCACAGATTTGGGTTCCCCCTTCACAGCTACAAAATTCCAAAGTTGGGCACAGGATTGCGGCTTCTGCATAGATTACGCATCAGTCGCACATCCAGAAGCCAATGGACAGGTAGAAAGGGCTAACGGACTCATACTAGCCGGATTAAAACCAAGATTGTATGAAGAACTAGTGGACTATGGATCCAAATGGATTGAATAATTACCCAAAGTAGTATGGGGGCTACGAACTCAAATAAGCAGAGCCACCAGATACTCACCTTTCTTCCTAGTTTATGGATCAGAAGCCGTACTACCTGCTGACTTGATCTGGACATCACCAAGGATAGAACAATATGACAAAGGAGAAGCAGAACACACCCAAAGATTAGAACTCGACAGTACAAAAGAAGTCAGAGTAAACGCTACCCTTCAATCAGCCAGATACCTCCAAGGTTTAAGATGCCACTACAACAAGAATACCCAGCCTCGATCACTCCAAATCGGAGACCTAGTACTAAGAAGAATACAAAAAACTAACGGATGTCATAAACTACTCAGTCCATGGGAAGGTCCTTTTATTATCACAAAAGTCACCGGACCAGGCACGTACAAGTTGATAACTGAAGATGGAAAAGAAGTCAACAATACATGGCACATCAGCCAACTAAGAAGATTCTACGCATGAAAACAACTCAATGAAGAATATATATACAAGCCACAAGAGATCGACGTTCATGATCAATAAAGATGGTGTTCCTCGACAACATATGTCTTATTATGGCTTTCCCAAAGTTGTTTTCACTAAGCATATCAACGTTCATGATCAATAAAGATGGTGTTCCTCGATAACATATGTCTTATTATGGCTTTCCCCCAGTTGTTTTCACCGAGCATACCGGCCGAGAGCAAAAGAGCTGAAAAGATGCTTGAGCCCGCCGATGAGGGTAGCTAATAAGCTAACACCTGAACCAAAAAGCAAAATGGCTGAAATTATGCCTGAGCATATCGGCCGAGAGCAAAAGAGCTGAAAAGATGCTTGAGCCCACCGATGAGGGTAGCTAATAAGCTAGCACCCGAACCAAAAAGCAAAATGGCTGAAATTATGCCTTAGTATACCGGCCGAGAGCAAAAAAGCTAAAAAGATGCTTGAGCCCGCCGATGAGGGTAGCTAATAAGCTAACACCCGAACCAAAAAGCAAAATGACTGAAATTATGCCTGAGCATACTGGCCGAGAGCAAAAGAGCTGAAAAGATGCTTGAGCCCGCCGATGAGGGTAGCTAATAAGCTAACACCCGAACCAAAAAGCAAAATGGCTGAAATTATGCCTGAGCATACCGGCCAAGAGCAAAAGAGCTGAAAAGATGCTTGAGCCCGCCGATGAGGGTAGCTAATAAGCTAACACCCGAACTGAAAAGCAAAATGGCTGAAATTATGCCTGAGCATACCGGCCGAGTGCAAAAGAGCTGAAAAGATGCTTGAGCCCGCCGATGAGGGTAGCTAATAAGCTAACACCCGAACCAAAAAGCAAAATGGCTAAAATTATGCCTGAGCATACCGGCTGAGAGCAAAAGAGCTGAAAAGATGCTTGAGCCCGCCGATAAGGGTAGCTAATAAGCTAACACCCGAACCAAAAAGCAAAATGGCTGAAATTAGCCTGAGCATACCGGCCGAGAGCAAAAGAGCTGAAAAGATGCTTAAGCCCACTGATGAGGGTAGCTAATAAGCTAACACCCGAACCAAAAAGCAAAATAGCTGAAATTATGCCTGAGCATATCGGCCGAGAGCAAAAGAGCTGAAAAGATGCTTGAGCCCACCGATGAGGGTAGCTAATAAGCTAACACCCGAACCAAAAAGCAAAATGGCTGAAATTATGCCTGAGCATACCGGCCGAGAGCAAAAGAGTTGAAAAGATGCTTGAGCCCGCCGATGAGGGTAGCTATTAAGCTAACACCCGAACCAAAAAGCAAAATGGCTGAAATTATGCCTGAGCATACCGGCCGAGAGCAAAAAAGCTGAAAAGATGCTTGAGCCCGCCAATGAGGGTAGCTAATAAGCTAACACCCGAACCAAAAAGCAAAATGGCTGAAATTATGCTTGAGCATACCGGCCGAGAGCAAAAAAGCTAAAAAGATGCTTGAGCCCGCCGATGAGGGTAGCTAATAAGCTAACACCCGAACCAAAAAGCAAAATGGTTGAAGTTATGCCTGAGCATACCGGCCATGAGCAAAAAAGCTAAAAAGATGCTTGAGCTCGCCGATGAGGGTAGCTGATAAGCTAACACCCAAACCGATCATGAGTTGTTTTCACAACCAGGGAAAGAGCCAGATGCTAGCCACACCCCGAGTTAAGCAAAAAGCTGAAAACATGCTTGAGCTCACCGGACGAAAGCAAAGAAACTGAAGATGCTT
The DNA here is from genome assembly GCF_019320115.1 of Miscanthus floridulus. Classification (NCBI taxonomy): domain Eukaryota; kingdom Viridiplantae; phylum Streptophyta; class Magnoliopsida; order Poales; family Poaceae; genus Miscanthus; species Miscanthus floridulus. The sequence goes on along the minus strand of NW_027097915.1, from coordinate 27,180 downwards.
GAGATCACCGATCCTAAGTCTTTTCAATACTAACAAGAACAAAAAGGCAAAGATCTACATACCCCGAGTTGTTTACATGGCGTAGATGAAAGCCAGACAAGCACTCGACAAATCAAGAAACTTTGTCAAGCCAATGATCTACATACCCTGAGTTGTTTACATGGCATAGATGAAAGCCAGACAAACACTCAACAAATGAAGGGACTCTGACAAGACAACGATCTACATACCCGAGTTGTTTACACGGCGTAGATAAAAGCCAAATAAGCACTCGACAAGTCAAGGCTCAGATAAAAGCCATACAAACGCTCGACCTATCAAGGAATTATCCTACAACGGATGAAAGAACACGACCACTCTAAACTACGGATGCATGCCACGCTAAAGAAACGACTACTCAAAAAAAATTCTGATCACTTGGATAACTCATTTGAAGAATAAACAAGGTGAAGACATCCATGCAAAGAAGACATCAACAAAAAATAAAGAATCTTCATTCAAAAAGGAGTATACTATCCTATTACAGAGGCTGGCGTACAAAGGTCAATTACATCAAGCATCGTCATCAGGAGAAGAAATATCAATATTAAGATTATCCACAATCCTCCTGGCTAAATCTTCGACCTCAGGCCCAACCTTTTCAACGACATCCAGATATTCTTGACTCTCGGCTTCCTCTACCACTACAAGATTTGTGGGTTTGTATGACAAACAGAAACTATCACATAAACTACAGAGTTGGTCACAAAAAGTATGTTATGATGAAATGTCACCGTCACAACGGTCGTCATATAACGACCGTCGCTAAATGTACCGCGTGATGAAAATATGGTGGACCGTCACAAAATGTGGTACCTTTTGTGATGGTATACACTGTTGTCATGTATTGTTCTTTTTTATGATGCTAACTTGTGTCACATAGTGTTCAGTCAACATGTCACAGAATGTTGCTGCCGACCCGTGCGAGCCCTATTTAAGATAGTTTTTGTGACACTTGTTTGGCGTCATATAATTCATCACATATTGTTGACCTCTGCTGACGATTTTTTGTGTCATATATTGTCGAGTTTGGGCGTCACGTAATACCTAAACGACCATCACAAAATGTCTCTAAGAACCTGGTTGAAACACTTCTTGTGACACATTTTGTGACGATACAATCCTGTCATATATAATCATGGACATTTTATGACGGCATTGCTATGTCATGCTACCTAAAGCAGCCCTAGACCATTCAATGACGACCCTTTCATTCAATGATGACCATATATATATGACCAATATCAGACAGATATGATCAACAATCTCATTACAGCATACACTCCATCATCAACAATCTCATCACAACATACACTCCATCATCAACAATCTCATCACAACAACCATCTCACAAGTTCAAATCCATGATAAGGTAAACACATCAGTACATCACACAAGTTCCAGGTTCCATCACACATGTTCGAATCCATCATACATGTTCTAACATGAAACATATGCAAATAAGTTCTATCACACACAGGTTCCATCACACAGTGCATGGAATTCTGACAAGATCACAACATAGAGTTTGGTACCCTAGCAAGGGGTTAAGCTCAGGCAAAAGGCATCAACAACACAAACTGCATGTTCACCTACCTCAATCTTTCTGGAGTTTGAGCATAGCTCGCAGCAGTGCATTAGTTTCTTCAAACTTGCTATTCATCCCCTTCACTTCCTCTTGGGTCTACCGCATTAAAACTTGGTTTTCTTCAAGAGCTTGCTGCTGAGCTTGAAGCTGTGCTTGTAGCTCTTCCTGCTTCCTAGCAGCTTCCTATCTTTCTGCTTCTATTGTTGCTTGAAACTGAGCCTGCAGGCGGGCCTCGGTAGCTGTCGATGTGGACACCACAGTCTTTGACCCTCGAGCGACACCAATGTTTGGAAGGAAGGTGGATGAATGGCTAACCTGGCTGAGACTATCAGCAACAATCTTGGAGGGAGACTTCTGTTCTTGTCCTTCTTCTAGTTCTTTTCCCTTCTCTGCAACCATATGTTCCTACATAGAATGAATTTAGTTAGTAACAAGGCCATACATCATTGTTCAATGAGTCATTTCAACATGTACAGTTCAAGTATACAATCAGTATGTAACTTACATAGATCTCATCTGCAAGAGGAGTACGACTAGTTAGTGGCCTATTCATGCACTCCCCAAAGAACTCAACAGGATCTGGTTCCATGTTATTATACTTAGGCCTCTGCTAGCCAGGCAAAAAAGTAGGATTAAAATGACTATCTTTGAAAGCCAAAAAGAGGGCTGGACAAAGCATGGGATATAAGTTACTCCATAAATTATTAATTTCCAAGACAACAAGCAAGATGCCAAAATTACTGCTTCTAGAACAGAACATAGAATTATATGCCTCCATTGAATTCAGTGCAACAATCTATAGAACATAGAATTATATGCCTCCAGCAGCCTACACAATCTATAGGCAGCAGCAACATGCATAGTCCATGCACCAGCAGCCTTCTATGCAGCAAACTCAGCCAACACAATAGCCCAACATTCCTTTGCAACAGCAGCCACAATAATTAATGGGCCAGCAGTCAAATTTATAGCAAAATCAGTTAATGAATCAACAGAGTGGTGCTGTGGAGATGCAACTAGCAACAAAGGCTACCAGTTTCAGTCAAATAATCTTTTGAATATGCAGCAAACACAGCAGTTGATGAACTAGCAATATGTATCAAAGCAACCTAGATAGAGATCAAGAACTATAACACTGATAAGATGCATGAATGCATCAATGCAACCTGTACATCAGGCAATCAGGTTTGTCTCCAAACATTTCACATTTCAGTAGCACATAACTCCTTACAATTGGAATACACTAGATATGTAGTCTACTTACCAGGCTATATTGATGAGCAATATAGGACCTAGATCCTAGTCCTTTGGTGAAGCTACACATTGGCTCGGTTTCTTTTATTCTTAGCAAATTTTTCCTGCACCACAAATGCAACAGAGAGGTTTCATTCACATGTACAAGCTGAATTGCATATTAATTAAGTAACCAGATAGTGAAGAGGCATGGACCTGATTATCTGGGTCATACCTAGTACTCAACCAACTTGGTCCAATCCTCTTTCTTCATTTTTCCTGGAGGATCTCTGGCCAGCAGCATGTTCTTTTGTTAGTGAGCTATCGTAAGTACTTCCTTTTAAGGTGATACCTCTGCTGCCATAGTCCCTTCTTGACGATATCAGTGCATGCAGCTTTGCTTGGTCCCTCATTCTTAACATCCACATCCAACTGTGACTACAACCACACAATTGAAATATTAGACATTGCACTTGGGAGTATAGTAAAGCATGAAAACTTAGGAAGAATGAAATAACTAACTCACCCACCATTGCAGTTAGCACTTTTGATACTTCTTCTTTTGCCTCTTTAGTATCATAATCTTTCCAAGAAGTGTAGATAGGCAGGCTATCTCTAAGGGCCACACCACATTCTGATGCCAGCTTTGCAGCCTAAGTGGGACCTCAGGTCTTTTCTTCCCTTCAGGCACCTCTATGGCAAGCTTGTTTCCTGCTATTAATGTACTTCTCTAAGCCATAACCCACGGTCTTGTTGCGAACATTCTTTTTTGGAGCTAGATTAACAAAAAATAATATAAATGTGTTATTATAGCTATTGCAATTGTAGATATTGAAATTCAGGAAATAGTGCTTTGAAACCCATGGTTTACCTGCAATAGACTGATCGACCATATCTCCTTGACATGTAGGTTCCTGTGAATTACCAGCATCAACCATCTCATTGACATCATTGCTTTGTCTAGAGCTTTGGCCACCCAAAGAGTTGTCAGTTGGAATTGGTTGGGTAACACTCTATGTGGGACTAGGCAGTGATTGGGATCCAGGTGTGGATATGGCTGCACTAGGTGGAGTGAAGCTGCTAGGACTAGGCTCTGTGTTTGGGCCAGGAGAAGATTTGGCTAGAGTGGCCCTGTTCAGCTGAGGAGTACTAGGCAGTGGATTGGTAGTTTCTGTTGTGGTGTGGCTGGTGCTTGTATTGATACTGCGTTGCATCTGGCTGGTACTAGAAATGGCCTTATGAATAGCTTTGGTTTTTGAAGCTTTCCTACTAGCCATGCTTGTTCTAGTTGGCCTAGGTGGTGGACGGCGTGCATAACGGTTGGCCCCTGGCGACAACATGGCAGCCATACCCCTAGTCAATCTTGTTGGCGTTTGCAGTGGCTGTTGGCTAGCAGCTGGCATTGCCTTCTTGTTGGTAGGGCGAGTGCCTAGAACCATATTTCCTTCCTGGCAAGAGAAACAAGCATCATCATTAGTACTGACCTTAGTAGAAAACATGAAATAATTATAATGTGCTATTACTCAACGAAGCTTCAACTTGGCCTATGAATCCATCTCACCTCAGTAGTCACCTCAGCAATGAGGTCATGATCATCATCATCAGTGTCAGATTGTTTATCATTGTCAATAGTTGGATCATAATCAATATCAGATTCAGGGTTTTTAGATTCTAGGTTGTTTTCTTTGCCCTTTTTCCCCCCTTTTGAGCAAGCATCCCTAAGATTCAATGCTAAGACTTGAATACCCATAGACAAAAAAACTTCACGGTTTTGCTTAATCGGCTTGTCCCTTTCTAGCTCATAGTTTGTTTTTTTCATTTCCTCTAATAGTTATTATGATGAAACGTAGGAAGTGCAGAAACTGGATTCAGTTTCTATGGAAAAAGTTAGAGAACATCAAAAACCCAGGTGAAAGAGAAACAAAAATAGTAATAGTGAAAGAAAAGCATTACTGCACACAAGCATAAGGTAATGTTCATGATAAAGATAAATATATGCCACTTAGCAAGGAACTAATTTGGTTCATGATCAAACATAAGGTAACCATGTGATAATGTAATTTAGTTAACATTTTCAACCTGACAGCATAGAACTGACTAAGAACAACTTACACTAAGAGAGACAGGGGAAGGGCGGCTCCGGCGCTGACATGACCGGGGGAAGGGCGACCGGTGGCAGTGTGTCAGCGCCTTCGAGCCCCATCAGATCAGTGGCGCCGAGATGGGAGGCTATGGCTTCCAAGGACGTCGTTGCGGCAGGATGGGCATAGGCCGGCCCCGGTGGAGGTGTGGTGGCGGGATGGGCGAGTCCAGCCCCGGCGGAGGTGTGGTGGTGGGATGGGCGAGTCTAGCCCTGGCGGAGGTGCGGTGGTGGGATGGGCACATCCGGCCCCAGCGGGGGTGTGGTGGCGGGATGCGCGGGGTTGTGGCGGCGCTAGGTGGAGGGGAGGTAGGACGAGGGCATGGCGTCGAGGTCGGCGGGAGGGTTTGGGCTGAGCGGATAAGGTTTTGGCTGAGCGGGGATTTGGGGTTGGAGAGCGGGATCTAGGTGGGGCCCAGAAGTCGGTGACCAAAGCAGCGCGGGACTTCAGCAGATGTTGGTGCCAAATTTTTGGTCTGCCTCGTGGGTCTGGGTTGTCATTGACCTTAATAGTAGTACTATGATCTACTTTGAAATTTAGGGCTAATAAATGACAAAAAATGGAAAAGGTTTCATAAACAAAGTTGTGTAAAGCAATGAGATCTTCACTCTATATTAAGATCATTTTTTCATTTGACTTTGTTTGGATACTTTGAAAATATTTGAACTAGGACCAAAATTTAGGGGTACAAAATTTGTTCAAATGAAAAAATCATGAACATGAAGATTTCTCAACTCATCAAGATCTTCACTCTATATTAAGATCATTTTTCATTTGACTTGGTTTGGATACTTTGAAACTTGAATTTGAAAATATTGGAACTAGGACCAAAATTTAGGGGTGCAAAATTTGTCCAAATGAATAATTCATGAACATGAAGAATTCTCAACTCATCGAGATCTTCATTCTTTGTTAAGACCATTTTTTCATTTGACAAAGTTATACAAACCTTGTTCACAAATTTTATGTATCACTCTCATAGTTCCATGAACTATGAGAATGATCTATAAAATTTGTGAACAAGGTTTAGATAACTTTGTCAGATGAAAAAATGATCCTAATAAGGTTTGAAGATCTTGTTGAGTTGAGACACTTTCGTATTCATGAGTTTTTCATTTGAAAAAATTTGGCCCTTCAAATTTTAGTGAGAAATTAGCATTTTTTGAAAATTGAAATGATGAACTATGCATACTCTGTCAAATTATTAAATGACCTTAATGACCTGCATGCATTGATAGAGCATGATTTTAGAAAATTTTAGAAAAAAAATCATCAAATTTGGACTATGTGTGAGGGAGATTAACAAGTTTGAACATTTTACCATGGATTAAAAAAAGAAACACAGTTCTACAATGAACTCATGTCTAGAATGGCTTAGTACCATGCAGGGCCCACTTGTCATTGAAACAACCTGCTTGGCCCCACTTGTCATTAGGGCCCACTTGTCATTCAAACAACCAGCATTTCTTTCTTGTTGTAAACTGAAGAACAGCAAGTCTGGCCACTGGCCGCCCACTCTGCCTCGAGCTGGTGCTCTAGTCGGCCCCATCACTGGTGACCCAAGCTTGCTGCCTTGCGGTGACAGCACCCCCCCCCCACCCCTGACCCCTCCTCGACAACTAGCCTCCCATCCACCCAAGCTACAGGGCACCCCTGGTGGGGCCTCGGTGGCCCCAGGGTTGGCTCGCCGGCCAGGCCACCAAGGTGGTGCCTCGACGGGCACCCCTGGTGGGGCCTCGGTGGCCTCCCCTACCAGCCTCCCCAGAGTGGTGGCTCATCGACCACCAGGCAGCAGGTTCATCGGCCACCCTACCTCTCAAGGCGCTAGAAGGTGAGTTTTTTTCCTTTTTAAACTTTGCACAAGCTTTAGGTTGTAACAAGGTGATGGATTTGTAACATTGTAGCACTAAAATTTATCTAGGTAGTAGATGGATAGAAGCTGGATTTATAAGAGCTTACCATTTGATCTGGTCTATATTGCTGGTGTTGACCAATTTATGCAACATGTGAGAAGTAGATTTCGTGCAGATGACAAAATCAAGTGCCCATGCCATCAATGCCTGAACCGAAAAGAAAAAAGTCAAGCTGATGTAGAGGAGGATATCCACATCAATGGTTTTTGTAGGTGGTATACAAGTTGGATTCACCATGGAGAGGTAGATGGTGAAATACAAGATGAAAATGACCAGCCCCCCTTGATGAAGATTTGTTATGGGATGAAAATGACCAGCTACATGATGAAAATGAGCAGCCCCCCTTCATGATGAAGGACTAGCGCAAGATGTCATAGAAGATAGTGAACGAGGAGTTGCAGGGTTGGTTCAAGATTTGCACACCGCAGCAAGCCATGGCTTCGGTGGTAATTTATATAAACAAATCCTGGAGGAGGCAAAGCGTGAGCTTTATCCAGGTTGCACGTAGGAGTCTAGGCTAAGTTTCATTATTAAATAGATACATATAAAAGTGTACAATCGAATCACAAATTCTGGGTTCGATGCATTCCTTGAGTTGTTGTCAAATGCATTGAAAAATGTGCCTGGTCTCCCTAAGTCCTATAGCGAAGTGAAAGCTCTACTCTAGAAGCTTGGTTTTGGTTATGAGAAAATTGATGTGTGCAAGTATGACTGTGCCTTGTTTTGGGATGACCATGCAAAGGATCAACATTGCCTAGTTTGTGGCTTCACAAGATGGAAAGTAAACAAGGAGGGCAGAAACAAAGTTCCTCACAAGGTCCTGCGTTACTTTCCAATAATTCCTCGCTTTCAAAGGTTCTTTTTGTTAAAGCAGCGTGCACAGTATGTAAGATGGCACAAGGAAAAGAGGGTACCAGTTCCAAATGAAATGAGACATCCTGCTGATGGAGAAGCTTGGAAAGAATTTGATTATACTTTCAAGTCTTTTGCAGATGATCCCCGTAGTTTGAGGTTAGCCATTGCTACTGATGGATTTAACCCATTTGGTCAGATGACCAATTCATATAGCATCTGGCCAGTGATAGTGGTTCCCTACAATTGGCCACCATGGATGTGTATGGACCAATCGAATTATATGCATGCTTTACTAATTCCAGGCAAAAAATCACCAGGCAAAGATTTCCATGTGTACATGCATCCTTTGATAAAAGACATGCTTAGTCTTTGGGACGGTGTCTGTACTTATGATGCATATGAAGGCAAAGATTTTGATCTACGTGCAGCGATTCTATGGGGAATCCACGACTACCCTGCTTTAGGTACCATGTCAGGCAAAACCACTAGGGGTTACTTTGCATGTGTTAACTGTGATGAGAATCCATGCTCCTGCGGTCTTAGAAACAAAATTGATTTCATAGACCATAGACGTTTCCTCCCTAGCGACCATGAATGGAGGACAAATAGATCTTTTGGCAGGTATGAAAAAAGAGAGCAGCCAAGGAAATTTAGTGCAGATGAGGTCATGGCTAGGTTGGATGAAGTTTGCTATGTTCCAGGCAAGAATCCAGATAAGCAGCAATCAAGGAAATGGCGCCGTGAAGGAGAACCAGTTTGGCATGTGAAGGCTAGCATGTATGATTTGCCATACTGGTCACATCTGAAGCTACAATACAACCTTGATGTTATGCACATAGAGAAAAACATATGTGAAAACATTTTGCACACTCTACTTAATACTCCAAATAAGACCAAGGACACAGTTGCTGCTAGACTAGATTTGGAAGACAGAGGTATAAGAAAAGAGCTTCATTTGGTAGGAGACTCAAATAAGCCCAGAGCTTGTTATGTTCTAAAACCTGAAGACAAGAAGAATTTATTGTAGTTTGTCAGCAATGTTAAATTTCCAGATGGTTATGCTTCCAATATATCAAGATATGTCAATATGGAGGGAGGAGGATCAATGCATGGGCTGAAAACACATGACTGTCATATATTGTTGCAACGTATTTTACCTACTGGCCTTCGTGGTTTGGTGCGCAAAGATGTATATGAAGTACTTGCTGAATTGGGTAGATTTTTTAGACAACTTTGCTCAAGAACACTAAAGGTAGATGCACTACACCAGATGAAGAAAGACATTGTACTCATCCTTTGCAAGCTAGAGAAAATTTATCCTCCAGCATTCTTTGATGTTATGGTTCACCTAGCAGTACACTTACCTGATGAGGCACTCCTTAGGGGACCGGTTCACTATGGATGGATGTATCCCATTGAGAGAAGATTGGGCACCTTTAAGCGTTTTGTCCGCAATCAAGCAAGACCTGAAGGCTCTATTGCATAGGCATACACTACCTATGAGTGTATGACCCAGTGCTCAACATATTTCAGTGACATTATTAATAGGTTCACTAGGCCTGAAAGAAACTTAGATGCTGACCAGCACATCTCACCCAATGGTCTCTGTATTTTTGGCCATGGTATTAACCTGCTCGGTGCTTCGAATCTTCAGTATCAAGATAAGGACTATGACTCTATGGTTTGGTTTGTTCTAAATAACTATGAAGAGGTTGATGAATACAAAGAGTGAGTAATTGTCATTTTAGTCAACTATATTCAATATTAGTGTCACAATAAACTGATTAACTTCTACCTTTATTATTGTAGCAAGTTTAGGGAGGAATTAGAACAACAAGGGGTGAATGATATTGATACAATGATGTCAACACACTTCGCTGCATGGTTCGAGGATCATGTGTGTGCAACTTCAACAACATGACTGTATAATTTATGATTCAATACATTTTTGAACTCACTAATTGTCTTTCTTTTGAACCTACAGATTACCAAATTGAAATGTGAAGGCTCAACAGATGTTGATGAAGACCTATACTCACTCGTATGTCGCCCAATTAGGCGTATGCGTTCATACACAGCCTGTATAATCAATGGGGTACGATACCACACTTTGGCTCATGAGGAACACAGGAAGACACAAAACTCCACCATCAAATGTGCAGGTACTCACAATGATGACACTATTGACTTCTATGGGACAATCACAGACATTATCGAGTTGACTTATGCAAGGAACAACAGAGGAGATAGAACTGTTATATTATTACGGTGTGAATGGTACCATCTTGATGGAAGGACATACAGGATGAAATATGATTGTTACTTCAAGAGCATTAACATCCAGGGCCGATGGTATAAGACTGATCCTTTTATTGTAGCCACAAAAGCTTCACAAGTATTTTTCTTTGGAGATACAAAGTTAGGTCCAAGTTGGCGAGTGGTACAAGAATTTGGCCACTGACATATATTTGATGTTGAAGAGTCCGACAGAAAGCAACCAATTCATGAACAAATACAAATGAGATGTCAGGAGGCATACCAAGAGGAGAGTACTTCATTGGAAAATGGTACATTAGGAGATAGATCCTGGTATGGATTTGTTGAACATGGACAATGATCCAGGTAGCCCTATTAGTAGAGACATTGTCGAGACCATCCGTCGACGACAACATAGAGCTCAAGGTGAAGAAATAGACAACGATGATGAAGATGAAACCTTCCTTGAGTACCACAGTCTAGATGAAGGCAAAATGTCAAAAGACAGCGATGATGACTAACTATTGCATTTCTGGAACTATTTGTGAACTATGAACTTGTATGAGTGATGATTAGTAACTTTTGCATTTCTGGAACTATGCAGTGATTCTGTTTTCAGTGCATACTTGATGTATGAGTATGTTACAGTGCCCAGAATTCATTCACATGATGTTTATATATGTAGTCCAAAGTTTTTGTGTTTTCATGACGCATGACAATGTCATGGAATGCCTAGAATTTGTCATGGAAAGTACAGAATGTGTCACAATAGATATATGCTGAAAGTTACATAGAAGCTGCCATAATTTGCTCCCAACATACATCACAATGCACAGAACAAATGTCCAAGAATTTCACAAACATGCTGCAAAAATTTCAACCCACAACATTTTCACATCCAAGCAAGGGATCTTTATTTCAAACATAACATGTCCAAGAGCACAAAGGCCCATATTCCACCACAACAGGTTCAGTACTACATGTTCTTCAACACTACAACATGTTCTTCAACAGCATTGCCTACTTCAACAGAAAAGCTACAACTTGCCTACTTCAACAGAAAAGCTACAACCATGAAGATGGCCAACACTAAGAATAGTGTTACATTCACACATCGACACACAAGACAAATGCAGCTTCCAAGGCCTTCCCTATTCTTACCAACCATTTCCTTCACCTTTTTTAGATTTTTCTCTAAGCTATCAATTTTTCCCACCACCTCAGGGACTTCAGTTGTCAAAGCTTCTACGATGGTCGACCTAGCTGCAAGTAGATAACCATTATCGTGAAGGTACACCACATATTCTTCCTCAAACCAATAGCTCTTACACCACATTTACTATGATTTTTCAAAAATTCACCGAAAATAAATAAAAAAAGGAAAATTCAAACCAACATTACTATAGCAAACCCACCGTTACTGTAGCAAAACCGCCGCTGAAAACCGCCCAGGGGGTAAAATAGACAGTTTTAGAAAGTTTAGGGGGTAAAACAGACGGTTTCATAGTTGGGGGTGAAGTAGACCAAGTATGAAAGGTGGGAGGGTTAAGTAGACTTTTTCCCAGACAAATTTGTCAAAAATTAATTTGCAAAATTATGCTAGCGACATCCTCCTTTATGCCCAGTTAAGGACTATTAGGTGGCTACTAAGTACTAACATGGGGGGTTTACTTTCGTCGTCCATACGGCGTGCTATTGTATGGATGTCATTTGCTTGAATGGTAATGTATGGATCAATTGCCTCTACGCCTAGGTAAGTGTGAGTTGTGAGAGCATGACCGTCCAACTGTCGGTCTAGGGGAGAGTTAGCTGTGGTTACTAGAATATTTACATGTTATACACATGTATATATATGAAGGTACTTAATTATGGGTATATCTGTTGGGTAGCTATGGATACCGAAGTATATATATCTAAGGATATATATATATGGAGAGTATCTTAGTTTACTGCTTTCATTGTGTGCTTATTTATCTCTTGTGGGGATGGGTTGCAATGAATTTGCCTGCAGGTATGCTAACCACGAATGCGTAGATTGAATATAGCTGACAACTAGCTATATATCGAGAGAGTACATGTTATGCCACCGACATAGAACGTGATTGCCACCTTAGGTTGGCAATTTCGTGAGGACGAATAGGACGAGCATGCATCATGATTGTGCTTGTGCATAAATATGCTTCCCTCACTTCGTTCCAATATTAAGCAACTTGTGATCAATGTGATGTTACTATCTTCCCTATGTGAAGCTAGACAAAATGCCTTGTCCCATGCTGCTTGAATAGCTATGCTTGAAGGTAGTGTGTGATTAGTTTCGTCTTGTATGTTTGCTTCCATAGGAAATAGATGACAAGTTATTAATTAGCAAAAACTTCACCCCTTCGAAAACTAAATTGCTAAATGTAAGTAAAACTTGTTTTGTAGATATATCCACCTACTCAGTAAAAAGGAAATAAAAAGATAATAGCACCTTACTACCAAGTTTATGTGTAGTGGTGTTGCTGTAGGTGACTACTTGTTATGTGCGAGCTTTGTGCTTAGTAATAGTCGCTTAAGCTAATCGGATTGTGTATATTCGAAATGCTTGCTTAAGACCATGATGTATGTGTGGATGCTTGTTATTTAGGTAGTGTCGTAATTGTCACCCCTTTTGTCTTCGGTAAGCATACGAGTGTTGAAGAGCACTATCCTGGAACAGCGTCCTAGTTTTAATAATCTCATGGTTGTCGTCTCTAGTTAAGTTCTCTCTTAGGAACCTAAGCCTATACACGTGGTTGCTAGCCTTGAACGTTGCGCTACGAAGACCTTTATCCATGCCTTTGCTTGACCTTAGGCCCAAGCTTAGTTCCCTTGAATGCTTGTATGTTTTGTGGTTGTCCCGCTCCTATATGGGAGGACCCTGCTCAAAAATCCTTGTTAGATCTCATTGCTCCTTCTTCTAGTGATGATCTGGTGCAACGCTAATTGCTATCTATCCTAGCTTTGGAACTTTTTCCTCACAGATCATGTCATTGCATTATCAACTGAATCTCTAGTCAGTGCATTGGCTCTATCCCTCGAATCTCGTGTATTTTGTCTCCAACTCTTTCAAGTCTCTAGATGTTTATCAGTCTTAATCTCATGTTGCTGCTCGGCAAGACCAAATCTCATGTTAATCTTTACCTATAATCACCATGGTGGACACAATGCGTTTATGGAAATTAAGCAAGAGTCTCCTACTTAGTTGCCTTTGGCAATTAGGCTATGTTCTTTTGCACTGTGTTTTGATCTTCTAATCGCCTCCTTGTTGAGTCTTAACCTTGTGACTACCTTTGTTTGCTATCCCGCCTTCTCATTGTGCTTGCTCCTATGCAACCCAATTTGCGCCATGTGAGATTTCTAGTGGGTTGTATGTTCAGTAATGGTGCCACGATTAGCGATCTATGGTGCCATGACAAAACCAAGAGCCTCCTTTGGGTGCACACACAAGGGTGTGCTGCTCAGCACGCGCTAGTATCGAGGTTCCTAGTCATGATCCATTGCTGAACTGAACCGATGTGTTATTTTCACATGAGCTCTTCCTTGGTTATCTCTCCTTATTGTGTTAGAAGATCTGTATGTCAAACTAGATACCATAGGACTTCCTTCTAGAGTCATCCAAAGGATAACCTTTGAAAAAATAGGTCACCGATATGAACTTAACAGACTACAAGAGATGGTAGAAAAGTGACTCTACGTGACTGTCCCTGTAATGACATTGGTCATCTAGGGAGCAACTTATGTCATCCCCGTTGGATCAAAAATGCACACAACACTTAATGTTGGACAAGTTGTTAGTCAGTTAAGAATCAAACGTCACATTATGATTATGACCTAGCTATCCAAGTCTTGATCATTATGTGCATGTGGATCACACAGTCGAGATCAACCATCTCTAGTGTGACCCCTTGCCTGCTAACTTCGATGGCGACCATCTGTTATGCGTCAATCACAACTATGTTGGCAAGAGTGAAGATTTAGAACTTTTAGTGTTGAGAGACAACTGATTAGTTACTAGTAGGAAGCTTAACCTCCAGCGAGGTGACAACTTTTTGCTAATTATGAAGGCTGTCTCGCGGAGCAATGTTAAGCAATGAAACAGCAAGCCGTTTAGCAATGCAACTACTGCTTTGTTTTCCAAAACCTATGTTGTCAAGTCAATTCCATCTTGGACAATCACACATATAGTACAAGACGTTGTATCGGTTATGTAGGAGCTAGCGAAAGCACGTCCCTAGTTTCAGTCAGCATCTTTGTGCCCCTAGGTGCCACTAACACATGTGTTTGGACTCTATTGGATGAAGTGTGGAAGGATATATAGGAATGGTTCCTTATGTCTGTAGGGCAGTCCCTCCATGAAGAGTATGCTTTGTGTCCCAAAAACATAGCCACAAGTCCAATGCTTGTGCGTCATCAAGTTGGTGTCTAAATCAAACAATTTAAGTTGTTTCCTGAGAACCATATATGGAAAACCTTAGTCTACATCCTCAGAGAAAAGAGCTGCTGCTGCTACTATACAAAGAGATTGAGAGTATAGAACACACACCACAACGTGTGAAGCAAAGAAAGAGAAGAACGAGAAATCTGTCCAGATTTTAGGGTACAAACCCGAACATCTTCAAGCCAACGATTAGTGACTCAAACATGGTTGGAATGGCCTCAAACTTTGGTGACCTCATTCCTCACTTAGGACACGTCGATGCCTTAAGTTTGTTTGAGGATTGGTTGAGTGACACATCGGATTTGAGAGATGTTTTGTCAATTCGGTATGCTATAATTATAGAATAGAGCAGTTTTGGTAGCCGCATTGTTTGGATAGTCAAACAGTATCCGTTTGAGCTGAATTTTGGTGAGCAGTTAGGTGACTCATGGATCTATATTCCTACCAAAATTCATGCACAATGGAGCAATAGTTTTTGAAATATGAACAGAAAACCGAAGAGTACAGAATCTGTAATTTCTTTGTGACTGCGATCATCCTTAGCATTCGAAAGTTGTGTTTGCAATTGATGCCAAGGTATGTAACGCGGTCAATAATTGTTGCTAGATAATCCTTTAGATGCCCTAAAGAAGACTCTTTGGACCCCTTTGCACCTTGTTCTTGGCCTCTTCTATCAACAATGTTCGAGCAATCGAGGTGTTCTACGAGTCAATTTGTACCCTTGCAAATCGGAAGCAATTTGAAAAGGTGTCAAACAATAGATTTCTAATTGTGATTTGGAGATATTGACTGACATTAGAAATGAAGCCCCAATGTCAAAAGTAGTTCCACAAAGATAGTTTTGATATAGTGCAAGTCAACTCAACGTACTGAGCAACTACACCGTGAAGGAGAATCATACTCAAAATGCATGGTAGTGCACTATTTCCCTAGTTTGAGGAAATACTTGCAACTTTTATTGTACTCTAGGCCTTTCTATCCATCATCCTTGGCAATGTTTACCAATGCTGCCTTGTCATTTGGTGCCTTCCATGTGTTTTTACCTAAGAGGTTGCATCAAATTTAACCTAGATTCCTGTTGCCACTTAGATTCTAAGGTTCCCTTAGCTAATGAGCATCGAAATTGCTGGGTAGTCAGAGTTAGCTATCACATTCATCTTCACTCAATAGACTCAGATAATACAGTGTTGTTATCAAAGAAAGAGCACTGCACACATGGAACATTATGTAGCTTTCCATCAGTTGACATCTGGGTGATTGCACCGCTACAGCCGGCTTGGATATTGGTTAACTAGCTTCTCATACCCTCAAAGAATGTTTACCCCGTCTATGATCACATACTTTATGAAAAGTTGTGCTCAAGCCACTTTAGTAGAGAACTGTTTTTCAAATCTTGGGAACAAATATAGCACCGTTGCAAGGAATATCCATCAACAGACTGTGGTCTAGTGCAAAGTCCATAAGGTCTGTGCTATATCCACTAGGGAAGTAGATGTTACAAGTATTTAGTCTACACTTGTATCACTCTTCGTACATCGAGGATGAAGTACACAGGACATTGCTATCTTGGATTCCTCCCAATGTAACAATGCTTTATGGAAGCCAATGAACGAAATCCTTTTGACAAAAATTTACTACAAAGACCAAGTATAGAAACTTGTCTCGACCAATTTGGTCCCTCTGATGCTTGAAGCTATGTAGCCTAAAGCTATCGCTGATATTGGAAACTGGTAACATGTCTCTCTTCCATAAAAGTCTTTCGTCCTGAATCTCGGGACGCGATTCCTTTAAGGGGGGAGGGCTGTAACACCCTAGGTGTTTGTCACTAGTTAAGCAATGGGTTTAAACTCAACCATGGCATGATAAGTGGTGATGGAGATGTTAGATCAAACATATGAAAATGAGCCACCACTTAAACTTAGACCATGCACCATTGCTTACATGCTGCCCTTTCTAAAAAGTATGCTTGAGTAATGCTGGATGTAATTGTTTCATGTGTCTCTTATCAATATCCATCTATATTGATCCATGGAAAAGTTTTGTGAAGTTTGGAATCAAGAAGTCACATGAAATGACAAGTTATGCCCTTGCCTGAATTGTTTTATAAAGTGAATGGAATTCTAGATTGTCAACCAAACTTTGAAACCTTGCCCAAATGACTCTAATTGAACTCTTGAACAAAAGTTATGAAGGGTTCATATTGAGCAAGTGGACAGAAAATGCTCCAATAGATAAAAAAAGGATAATTTAAGTTTTACCGTGATGCTATTTTGACCGGTGTTGACCAATCACTTATAGCGCTTGCATGGAGTTGCACCTTAAATAAAATTTGAAGTTTGACTAGAGTAGAATAAATTGTGTTTTAGGACCAATAGCTAGATCAGCTTGTAAGCAAGTCAAACCAAGCCCTCAAGTTAGAATCCATGGCTGTTTTGGAGCTCAAAAATTTGGCTAAGTCCCTAATGGACTGAAACTGAGTTTTCAGTTTTCGAGTACCCCGCTTTGTAGCCACATATCTCTCCAACCCGGCTGAATCAGACTTTGACTCTTTAAGCAAAGTTGTAGATATCGCGTAGCTCTACAACTTTGATTACTACGGATTGTTGGATTCCAGGCAAGCCCAGGAGCATTCTAAGTCTCACATGTTTTTACAAATATCTTGAGTATCTTTTATTGTTGATGATGCATTAAGTATAGGAATTGGTTGGAACCAATTGTTGCATTATATCCTTACCTTGTCCAGATAAAATCCTATGAATCCTAATTAAGTGTAGGATCAAATGATGTTTAGCTATGCTTAGACCGGTAGAAGTCGGGTGATTTCCTCTCACCTGCGAGATGTAGGATGAGCTCTGGTCACGGTTGGCTATATTTGCTATCATGGAAAAGAACCATGTGTTAATAAAGAAAAGAGACCGGGCGGGATGACAGTAGTGCAGCAACGAGGCATGGAGGTCTTGGGTATGATCTATCCCCGTCTGTGTCGTTTAAGGACCGATTCGTTGTACGTCCTCATGTCATGTTGAACGTAGCCTAACACTTAGCTGTCCGGATAAGTCGTTCCGACCGCGAAGCCTAGTAGCTCGACTCAGGCCGAGATCATGAGCAGTTGGTCATAATCTGGATGGCAGTAAGGATGTGCGGAGAGCCATTGACGTAAGCCTAAGGGCGGGTTAAGTCACCGAGCACTCATGGCAGAGTGGTTCTCTAATTTTGCAGCACCGATCGTACCCGCGACTCCTGAATTGTACCAAAGGTGACTTGTTTGCGACCCTGACAGGGAAGCAGGGTTTGTGTTAGGAATACTGATGAGGACATCACTCCTTTGGATGTACCAGCTGATCCTCCAACCGTCATGCAAGGTCCAGTGACCCGGGCTCGAATGCGTCAACTCAATTTACAGGTGAGCTCGTTCTTAGGTGATCCTTTTCATACTTTTGAGAATAGACTACTACCTAATGATGTTATCTTGCTTAGGAACATTGGAGAGGGTCAAGAGGGACTAAGAGGACATGGAGGAGGTGATGATGACCAGCAAGGACGTCCAACACAAGCCGGAGGCCCAGTCCAACACGAATTCGAGTCTGCCTCGGCCTCCAGGACCAGTCTATCTTAAACTGGTCACCCAGGACGCATCCGGACTCCGTTTTCGATGATCCACATATGGATGGAAAGATAATTTGATAAGGAAGCTAATCCAAGTGGTTTCATGTCAAAATCTGTTCGGAATCAACGGGAATTGTCGAAACAAGTTAGCATCTAGAATCTGCCAGGGTGCTGCGACACCGTCTTTTGGTCCGTTGGACCATGTATCGAGTTTGGGCCCATTAGGGGCGCGTCCAGGGGTCTTGCACGACCCTAGAGTCTTCATAAACAGCCACCGCCCCTCTATTAGGGTTTGGGGTTTTGCTTAGATTATTCTGTCAAGAAACAGTTTCGCCGTTCTTCGGTTTGTGAGACCCCAACTCGTGAGATTAATCTTTCATCTGCAATTTGGTTGCGTTCTTTCTTGTTCTTGCTTGTGTTCTTTATTGCGCAGGCAGGGATTAGCCTTCTTGGCAAGGTCAACCTAGTCCGTGACTTGGTTGATAACCAGAGGAGCTGTGGTGCTAAGATTGCAGGGTTCGATCTTTCGATCTGAAGCCGGATCGGTGTGTCATTCTCCGCCACAACGATAGTTACCATCACCTGACGGAAGATCGGGATCCCCGTCTCCATTAAGTGTAATCAGAGCTATGGTATACCGTCAGGTTCACTTTTATTCCCTAGTTTGAGTGTTTCGTATTCGTCCCATAGTCCAGTGCCACACTCGTTTTTCCTATCCTAGAACCTTCCGCGCCATAACCTTTGCATATTTCAGTTTCAGAGTCCGTCGTGTTGAGTTTGTGTCCTGGTCGAGGTCTTGTTGCTGGTTAGGTCGTGCTAGAGTCCAGTTCATGTGTTTTCCCCCATTGTTTCCATCAAATCTTGGCTGTTGTGACCAATTTTCCACACATTGTTCCCATTTTGTCTTCTAATTCGGAGCCAATTCTTAAAACTGATCCAGTTTTCACATACGAACTCCATTTTCGACGTTCCATATATGCAAATCGATCAGAAAAAAATTTCAGATCCGTCCATCTGCGGCTTTGCTAGGGTTCAATTTTTAGATTGGTCAAAAAGTGGTCACAAGATCCTCGTTTCATGATCACAAGGTTTTTGTCAATTTTCATCTAGTTTTTTGAAAATTCCATAGGCCACGTCTTACACTTGTTTGAGCTCATATTTTCTGTGGTTACTGCTTTTGTGCTCCTATGTAAAGGAAAAATATCAAAAAAATAAAATAAAAAAGTCAAAATTTCCCAAAAAAACAACGACAGCCCAAAAAATAGAAAAAAAGATAGGGGCAAAAGAGGAACAATATCTAGAGGAGCACATAGAGAAGCCCAAAGTGAGTTGTGTTTGCGTGTGCTGTCTGGTTCTTTGTTTGTGTTGCTATTTCCATCTACCATACTTGTTTTTCTCATACCTATCACCTTGCTATCCACCATACTTTTGTCACAACCTGGTACTTGCAACACTTTAGACCAGCAACGAGAACAAGTACTTTGGACTATAATTCAGCATTACTTTCTATTACTGACTTGTGTGCCAGATATACATATTACTCTTTGTTTGCCTTCCAAGCTCCACAAATTCTTCAGATCAGTACAGACAAAGGGCCTTGTAATCTCGGTACCACTACCTCACAGGTATCACGAACCAGCTGCTGGTTGTACCGCCCACTGCTTGCGTTGGTAAGAACTTGATAAGAGCTTAGTAAGACGCTTCCACTTGTTGTGAAAAGTGACACCACTACAACCACGTAGTCATTTGGTAGGGATAACTTTCACCTGTTTGTTCCTGTTTTTGTGTTTTCAATGGCAGGAGGTGAACAGACTGGAGATAATAATCCTAAGGGTTTTAGCGAGTGTGTCAGCCAAGAGCAACTACAAGCTATTGTAGAGGATGCCCAAAAAAGGATGAATGAGGTCGTCAGGAAGGCCATCACTGATGCACTCATTGAACTCAATATTAGCAATAGCATGGAGAGATTGGACAAGTGAATTTCCACGCTAACCGATAAGGTTACTGAGTTGGAAACCTTTGTGGCGGGCAACAACGACGTTTCCGGCACCAACACCGATGATCAAGACACGATGCATGATGCCGCTAGAAACATAGGTCGAGCAGCTGTCCGACAAGAGAGATTACGACAATGTCTTCGCCACAACACGATAGGTATGGGTGGTGTCCATCACCACCACCGTCAAGGTAATAATCACCGTGTGCCCGATGATCCTTATGCTAAAATTAAGTTCACAATACCATCTTTTTTGGGTCATTATGATGCTGAGGGATATCTTGATTGGGAGATGATGGTAGAACAAAAATTTAGTGCCCACCTTGTATCTGAGCAGCATAGAGTTAGACAAGCTACTAGTAAGTTTAAGGATTTTGCCATTATTTGGTGGAATGGGCTAGCTGCATAGGATGCTTTACCTGGTACATGGGAAGAACTTAAGGTAGCTATGCGTGATTGTTTTGTTCCTCCTTCTTATCATAGAGACTTGCGTAAGAAATTGATGCGTTTAGAACAAGGAGATAAATCTATACAAGATTACTATGGTGAGCTCCAAAAGGGATTGATGCGCTGTAGTGTTGTGGAGGGAAACGAAGATGCCATTTATCGTTTTTATTCGGGTTTGAGGCGTGAGATTCAGGACATTGTTGATTATAAAGAATTTAACACTGTCAACAAGTTGTTTCAGTTTGCTATGCTTGCAGAAAAGGAATTGCAGGGGCGTGAACAGCAGGGCAAGAGCAAGGTCAGCACCAGCACATACATGCCACGCTCGGCACCATCTTCGGGGTTGACCAAGCCAACCACTTTTCGGATGCCTCCACCAGCGAGCAAGCGACCAACAGCCTTTGGAGTTTCCACTACACCTAAGACACCTCCCGCATGACCTTTAGATTCAGGTAAAAATTCTTTGCAGGTGCCTACCAAGAGTTCCTCATTTGTTGCATCGACGGGACGCACTTCGAGTATTCAGTGCCACCGCTGCCATGGCATTGGCCATGTGCAGAAGGACTGCCCAAGTCAGCGGGCATATATTGCTATAGAAGATGGTTACATCAGCACCTCTGACATTGAGGATGAAGAAGACCAAGATATAGATGAGGAGGATGGCGAAGTCCTTGGTGACGAGGCCACGGCGTCCTATAGGAGCATTATTATACAGCGGGTGCTCAGCTCACAAGTCCAGCAACCTGAGAAGCTACAACGCCATAACTTGTTCTAGATTTTCTTTGTCATCAGCGACTGTCGAGCACATGTCATTATTGATGGAGGTAGCTGCAACAATTTGGTGAGTTCTGATTTGGTCAAGAAGCTTAGCTTGACCACACGCCCACACCCACATCCATATCATATTCAATGGCTAAATGATTCTGGTAAAGCAAAGGTAACACAAACTTGCAGAGTTTCATTTTCTATTGGTTCTTATGCTGATTCTATTGATTGTGATGTGGTACCTATGCAAGCTTGTTCACTTTTATTGGGTCATCCTTAGGAATATGATAATGATGCTACACACCATGGTAGAAGTAATAAATACACTTTTGTGCATAAAGGAAAGAAAATTACTTTGGTACCTTTGACCCCTGCTCAAATTGTACAAGCTGATAGAGAACGCGTTGCTAGTTTGAATGATGTTCAATCTGAAAATTAGCAAGTTGCTAATTCTATTTTCCCATCTAAAAAGAATAAGTCTACATCTATTTCTAAGGCTGAGGGGATTAAATTGAAGGGTGGTGTTATGCTTACAACAAAATGTGACTTTGCTGAAATTTCTGATGATGATATTTGCTATGCTTTGGTATGCAAACGAGCTATGTTTTCACTTGATGATATTGTTAGCTCGGTACCTCCTGCTATCACTAACCTTTTGCAGGAGTATGAGGACATTTTTCTAGCTGAGATACCCCCGGGGCTGCCACCTATGAGAGGGATAGAGCACCAAATCGATTTGATTCCGAGAGCGACCTTGCCCAACCGAGCTGCATATCGGACCAATCCTGAGGAGACTAAGGAAATTCAGTGGCAAGTCCAAGACCTTTTGGACCGCGGGTATGTACGTGAAAGCCTTAGTCCTTGTGCCGTTCCTGTACTTTTGGTTTCTAAGAAAGATGGAAGTTGGCGTATGTATGTTGATTGTAGAGCCATCAATAATATTACTATTCGGTATCGTCATCCTATTCCTAGGCTAGACGACATGCTTGATGAGTTGTGTGGTTCTATAATTTTCACTAAGATTGACTTGCGAAGTGGCTACCACCAGATTAGAATGAAACTTGGAGATGAATGGAAAACTGCATTTAAAACCAAATTTGGGTTGTATGAGTGGTTAGTTATGCCTTTTGGTTTGACAAATGCACCTAGCACTTTCATGCGCTTAATGAATGAGGTTTTAAGAGTTTTTATTGGTCATTTTGTGGTAGTTTACTTTGATGATATATTGATTTACAGCAAGTCTTTTGATGAACATATGGATCACTTATGTGCTATTTTTAATGCCTTACGTGATGCACGTTTATTTGGTAACCTTGAGAAGTGCATCTTTTGCATGGATCGAGTTTCTTTTCTTGGCTATGTTGTAACTCCACAGGGAATTGAGGTGGACGAGATAAAAATTGAAGCCATAAAGAGCTGGCTGGTTCCCCAAACCGTTATATAGGTGAGGAGTTTTCTTGGTCTTGCAGGATTCTACCACCGCTTCATCAAAGATTTCAGCACCATTGCTGCCCCATTGCATGAGTTGACAAAGAAAGGAGTGGTGTTTCATTAGGGAGAGGCACATGAGGAGTCCTTTGACACTTTGAAGGACAAGCTTACACACGCACCATTGCTACAACTTCCAAATTTTGAGAAGACTTTTGAGCTAGAATGTGATGCTAGTGGAGTTGGCATTGGTGGTGTTTTGATGCAAGATGGTAAACATGTTGCTTACTTTAGTGAAAAATTACATGGTTCTGTTCTTAATTATTCCACGTATGATAAAGAATTGTATGCACTTGTTCGTTCTTTAGAGACATGGTGTCATTATTTGTGGCCTAAAGAATTTGTTATTCATTCTGATCATGAATCGCTTAAGTATCTTCGCTCTCAAAATAATCTGAATCGTAGGCATGCTAAATGGGTTGAATTTATTGAATCTTTTCCTTATATTATCAAACACAAGAAAGGGAAGGATAATATGATTGCTGATGCTTTGTCTAGAAGATATACATTGCTGTCCCAACTTGATTGCCGGATTTTTGGTCTTCAATCCATTAAAGAACAATATGCGCTTGATCCTGATTTTAAGGATGTGTTGCTTAATTGTAGAGAGGGACGCACATGGAATAAGTTTATGATCAGCGATGGGTTTTTATTTAGAGCTAACCGCCTATGCATTCCAGTTGGTTCCTGAAAGTGCATCTAGCCCTTTAGTGGGTTTTGAATGATTGAGTGACAACACGATTAAAGGACTAACATGCTTGCTAAGTGTTAGACAGGAAATTGATTTTCTCACAGATACTTGATGAAATTGTATAAAGCCAAAATGATGCATTGTTGTATAAATAATCTAGTTCAAGCACAAGACAACAATGCAAATGAAATTCATGCAAAGGCTTATTTATTATGGGATTTCAATGATCTATGTGAAAGCAAGCACGATAAGAGTTAATTAATGAGACATGAGGGATTGCATATGGAATGGTCTCATATTTGAAGCTTGCTAAATTAAAATGAAAAAGATGACAATACATGAATGGATGATTCAACACAAGATGTGACCTGATGGCTTGAGATGGTGAAGATAGCAAGGAAAGGCTTCGAGGTACTAAGCAAGGGTGAAGGGCAAGCGACGGCTTGGCGGCCGAAGAACCTAGCTAGGGTGAAGAAGGAAGTACTTGCATTTAGTTGAGGTACTAATCAAGCTATGATGGCCACGTTTTTGTGGAGGATCAAATCACTATTGGAGTGTTTGATGGAAGTGACTTGATGCATTTGGAGTTATTCATATTTGATGAATGGAATCAAGTCACGTGCTCAAGATGGCTATGCTCAAGTGACAAGATCAATATTGACATGTTGGCACCCTCACTTGATGAAGATTGGAATACACGGCTTCGGTTCAAAAAGATCAACTCAAAAGGTTTAAATCCGTTATACTTTTAAATTTGAGTTAATAGGAATGCCGTACTATTAAGAGGGATGCAAGTTTAGGTGGTCTGAGGAAGATAGAGAGCTCAAGCATAAAAATAAAATCAAAAGAGAGACACTCTAGCACTTCACGAGCACAAAGAATAATTTTCTGTGACTGTCGGTGTCGGAAGTCCCGACGTAAGCCGGAACTCCCGACAGTCGGAAGTCATGACTCTTGCCGGAAGTGCTGACTCCCAGTCATAGCCTGCGTGGCGACTGTGGACGTCGGAAGTCCCGACGTGAGTCGGAACTCCCGACAGTCGGAAGTCCCGACCCAAGCCGGAAGTCCCGGCATCGATGGTTCTACTGACCTGCTGACTGTGCCCATCGGAAGTCCCGACGTTTGTCGGAAGTTCCGACCGTCGGAAGTCCCGACGTTCGTCGGAAGTTCCAACGTTGGCTGTCTCGAGTGGACTTTGACCTCGCATGAACAGTGTTTTCTTCATACGTCGGAAGTCCCGAGATCTGCGTCGGAACTCCCGACGTAGATCTGAATGGTTAGATTTTGCCTTGGAGTATATATACCCGTCTTCTCCATTCTAACCGTGGCCCACTCATTTCATTGCAACAAACACTCGGCCAAAACAGCCCCCAAGCATTCTAGGCTCGCCACTCTTCTCTCCTTTGCCTCCAACTTCAATTCCTAAAGGGTTTGAGTGATTGGAGAGTGGATTGAGTGAGAAAAACACTTTGAGCAAGCTTGAGCACTTGATTTCTTTGTCAAGCCGGTTTGATTTGCATTTGTTACTCTTGGGGATTTTCCCCTAGCCAGCTAGATGTCGCCCAAGAGCTTCCATCTTGTGGAAGAGCCTTGGGAAGTTTGTATTACCCTTGTTTTCTAGTGAAGAAACTCAAGTGACCTTTGTGGTATCCTTGAGTGAGGCAAGGAGGTGGAAGAGACTCCGACCTAAGTGGTCACCTCAACAACGAGGACGTAGGAGCTCCTTTGTGGGGCTGCCGAACCTCGGGATAAATTCTTGTCTCCCGCGTGCTTGTTGTTGTTGTGATTTGCTCGAATTTACATGTATTTGGTTATCTTCCTCTCTCTAGCTATTTCTTAGGGTTTGGGCCTCGATCTACGGAGTGGTGGCTTATCAACATCAAGAGAGTGACCCAACACCTTACCTTACCACTAGGAAGTGGGTTTGTAAGTTATCGGCATCACAAAGTTCATTTTAGCACTTGTAGTTCATTTCCCGTAGGGGTCGGAAGTGCTGACAGTTTGCGTTGGAAGTTCTGACCCAAACTGTCAGGACTTCTGACACGTCGGAAGTTCTGACCCAAACGTCGGGACTTCTGACACGTCGGAAGTTCTGACCCAAACTGTCGGGACTTCCGACATTAACTGACTAGTGCATTTTGATTCAACTCTTTGGTTGCCGTTGTTTGGCTCCCTAGGTTTATCTAGTATCTTTTATATACTTTGTGGCTAACTTGTGAGGGGTTGTATTACTTTGATTTGGAGTTTCCATTGTGGAAACTCCTATTACTAATCGTTTCCGCTTTTAAAGGTGTTGATTTTTCAGAAACGCCTATTCACCCCCCTCTAGGCGACATCCTAGATCCTTTCAATTGGTATCAGAGCGAGGTTCTCACCCAAAGCTTCACCGCCGTGAGAAAAGGATGTCGACGCCTATCGAGTTGGAGCCAATGCTTCTCCAAAATGATGGTTCAAACTTTCTATCTTGGTCAATTCATGTACTCAATGCTTTTAGAGATATTAGTCCTCTTGTTGAGCATATTGTGTTTGCAAGCATACCTCTTCCTATAGTTGATTGGAGCAACTATAAAAATTTATCAAAAGAGGAAGAGATATGCGTGCAACTAAATGCTCAAGCTATTAATATCATTTTGAGTACATTGAGTACAGAGGTTCAAGATGAGGCAATATTCAATGGACAACCACCTCCGGAGAGTGCTCATCTCATTTGGACCAAACTCATTGAGTTATATGGAAAATCCAAATGCGATGATGCACTTGAGGTCGAGTCAATGGAAAATATGTCCATTATGTCTTCATGCAGCGAAGAAGCCTCACAAGATCTCAAGAGCGCCGAGCCGGAGCAAGAGGTGCAAGCCGAGGTGACTGCGCTGTCTGCAAGCGCATGCCGGACGTGTCCGGTATCCCTACCAGACGCGTTCGATATGGCTGAGGCAGCCGGACAGCAGGCAGTCTATGATGATGAGGCTCAAGCCCGGTGGCGGCCAAGTGATGAGTCAACCTCAGTATCTCATGATACTCATCACTTGTGTCTCATGGCCAAGAAAAGCAAGAAGAAGGCTAGCAAGAAAGATCAAGCCAAGGAGATAGCACGAGTAGATGATCAAGAAGAGAGTGATATTGAAATTGAAGATAGCTACACTCTTGATCATCTAAGCAACAAAGACAAGCTCATTCTCATGAAGCTAGTTGAGAAGAATGATGAGCTAGAGGAAGAGAATGAGAAACAAGAGCAATCACTTCAAAATCAAGAAAAGTTTCTCATCTCCAAATTGCAAGAGCTAAAGGCCATAAATGAGAGGTATGAAAAATTATCAATTGAGCATGCTTTAGTTACTAACTCCTCTTCTAGTGTTTCACAACTAGAGAAGGAAAACTTTGAGCTCAAGGCAAAATTAGATGAACTCTCAAGCAAATATAATGTGCTACAAGCAAACTATGTTCATCTCAAGTGCTCTCATGAAGAATTAGTAGAATCAAGCATCATGCTTGAAGTGGCTCATGAGGTTGTGATTACAACGGTAAAATCATCTCAACCTCCTACTCACACACTCACTTGTACACAATCTCAATTGAATATTTCTTGTGCTAATGAGTGTGCTTCTCAAGCAAGCCAATCTTCGATTGAGCAAAAATTTATAGAAAACATAGAGCTCAAAGAAGAGGTGAAAAGATTAAAGAAAGATGTGATTCGATTGAAGGG